>NC_142508.1:66347878-66499393 GCF_057876585.1 Rhinolophus sinicus | reverse complement strand
CCAGAGCCTGTTTGCAGAGTGACAAGCAAGCACTTGTTAGGGTCACACCTGGCAGGAACCTTGGCTGAACCTGGGAATAGTGCTTGTCCTTCTGCCCTGGAGAAGAGTGATCAGGTCACCTGGGCCCACAGCTGCCCCACTCCCAAGGCACACAGCCCCGCAGGCCTCTACTGCCAGGAAGGTTCTGGGCCATCCGCCCTTTCTGTGGGGACAACAAGAAGGGACAGAAGCAGGCCAGGTTCCTAATACACTCCAGGAATTGTTTGGGGACTTTTCTGGGCCTTTCCTCTTGATTACAAAAATATTGATTAAAAAAAAAATGGAAAATACCCAGAATCTCACAACCCAGAGACAACCATCCATATTTTCAAATACTTGCTTTAGGTTTCCTCTGGGGGGTGGGAGGGGGATTATGTGCAGATGTGTTCATCCATGTTGTTTTCAATACTTCAATACTTCCTGTGAAACAAACAGGAAATAAATAACTAAATTTATGTGCATAATTAGGGTCATAATATATGCATGCTTTTGCATCCTGCGTTTTTCATTTAACATGATATTGTATTTCCCCATGTCACTCTAGTCAAAAATAACATCGTGCTTTGATTATAAAAGTGATACAGATCCCTGGTGAAAAACTTTGCAGCATACAGAATAGTATTTTGCCCTTATTATCTCACCAACAGACGATTGTCACTGCTTACGCTTTTTCCTATTCACAGATCGAGTTATATGTGTCTGTGTCCATATGCATGCATTCATGTATTTTTACATGTGCATTCATAAAACTTTCACCCTCCCTTTTCATTTAAATTATGCGGTGTTTTTCTTGTGACTTCAATGCTATCTTAAAAACCTCATCTTAATGACAAATTATAATAATATTACACTATACAGTAGTACCTTATTTTGCCTCACCAGTACCCAATGTTAGGACATTTGGGTTGCTTTTAAGGCTTAATGTGATAAACAGTGCTGGAAAGAACATCTTTCCGCATGAAACTTTATGTCTGTCTCTAATGTTTTCTGGAATCTTTGGGAAATTGACTAAAACTGGTTCCGTTTTGTTAGGCTTAAAATCTGTCATCGCCGCCTGTCCCCAGTACACTTAGTGAATACTGAAATTCTCATTAAATAAAGCAAATGGTTTGTTTTGATAGGATGCTTCCAGTTATGGAACACTCTCTACCATCCGAGGCAGGTCCTTCCACATTTTGGTATCACAGACGTTTGAAGGTCCTTCCTTCTAGCAATAACAGAATTGGTAGCTATGTCACAGCTACATACTGGGGACATGGGGCACAGTCCAGACATTTCTCTACTCCCTTCCCGCTCCAGGCTAGTGAACTCAAGTCATTTGAGCTTCCTTCCCAAGGCTGAATGCTGCTCCCACCCCTCACTGATCCTTTCCTCTGACACCCCCTGGGGCCCTCATCCCTTTTGGAGAGAGGCCCAGCCTTTGCAGGCGAACCCCTCACTCTTTCTCCAGCTCCCATGTATTCAGGAAAATCACTCTTGATCCCTCTGTGATTGTTCTGGTATAGATGTGCCTCAGCCACACTCTGGGGACAGTAGTTGTACCAGAGGTAAGCTCACTGACCACCTTTGCAGCCAGACTGCCCCGGTTTTGGCCCTGCTCTATCCCTCATTGGCTGTGTGACTCTGGGCATGTTCCTCAAACTCTCTGGGCCACCAAGGTGGTAGCAATAATGAAGTGAAATGATGATGCATGTGCAGCGTTCACACAAGGTCTGGGACAGGGTTTGTGCTCAGCGGTGTGCAGTCTACTCTGTCCAGGGATGCATTCTCCACCTGGGCAAGTTCGGGGCAACAGGGAGGAAACATGCCATGCAATGGCCCCCTTAGATGCTATGGTGGCAAACTCTCTGGCCCAGGAAGTCTGTCAACCCTGGGTTCTGGGTGAAGCACGCTGTGGTTTCCAATGTGCCCCCAGGTTGCTGTGCAGTAGGGGAAGAGTATGATCGGCAACTGACAAAGCAGGACTGGTGTGCTCAGACCTGCTTATCTGGAGCATCCTGTCAGGAATGTCAGACATGCCCAACAGTGGGGAGGCTTCAGGCATGGCTGGTTCTAGGTCACCCACTCAGCCCTGCTTCTGAGGAGACAAGTAGTCTGTGCAAAAGCAGTGTTTCTCTCTCTCTCTCTCTCTCTCTCTCTCTCTCTCTCTCTCTCTCTGTCTCTGTCTCTCTCTCTCTGTCTCTCTCTCTCTGTCTCTCTCTCTCTCTGTCTCTGTCTCTCTCTCTCTCTCTCTCTCTCTCTCTCTCTCTCTCTCTCTCTCTCTCTCTCTCCAGGAGGAAGCTCCTAGACACAGGACCTCAAGACCTAGGACCAGCTCTAGAAATGGAACAAATGCAAGTTCAAAAACCAAAACAAAACAGGAAAAAAAAATTTTTTAAAACAGGCTTTGGTTTAGCCTTCCAAAATAAATGGCATTTATATAAACAAATGGCTGATGCAATTTGGTCAGAAACGGGTGTGTTTGTAAAGTCTGATTAAAATGTAATTTTAGCAGAGGAATGAAAAGTGTGGTTGGAACTACTCTGGCAACTCGGATGAGTCCTGCTGCTCCCACCAATTCTAGTTCTGACCCAGGGTCCAATAACAGCTATAAAAGAGACAACTCAGAGGGACAGCCAGAGGCCTGGGGCTTCCCTGCTCCATGGGAAGTCATCAGGCCCCCAGCTCAGGTGACAATGGAGACCAGCATGTCAGGAGGGAGGACAGCTGCTGAAATTTCATTCACTCAGAGCCTCTGGATGAAGCTCGTGAGATGTCCTGAACAAAGGTGTTGGAATGTCTTTAAAACATTGTTTCAAATATTGATATGTTTTTTGTCTCCCTGCTGTTTTGCAGTTATAATTGCTCCTAAGATGCCTGTTTCCCGACTGTCTGTGCTCCCCCAGAGTAACCAACATCCAAGAGAGGTCCCTATTGTGTGCCTCAGTGTGTCCTGCTCTGCCAACCCCCCACCTTCACAAGCCCATTCCTTCTGTGCAGAAAGCCTCTCCCTGCTCTGCCCATTGGGTAAACTCCTATTCATCCTTTGAAACCCATTTCAAAGGTACTAAAGCTAAGACACCTGGGAGTCCCCCATCTCTGACAGCTGGCCCTCCCACAGCCTTTCACCAGGTGGTGCTACTTTATGTTTCGAGTTCTTTCCCTCTCCATCCCCACTTCCCCACCGATAGGTCCCATCATCTCTCCCCAAGATATGGCCACCTGCGTATCAAGTCCTGGACTAAGTGTGTCACAAACTGACCCCATTTCCCCCTCCCAGGAGTCCTATGGTCCTCACCTGAGAGATGAGGAAACTGTGGGTATGCAGTTTTCCCACCACTAACTTATTCTGTGCCCTTGGGCAGTTTGCTCCCTCCCTCCTGCGCCTCAGTTTTCTCAAATATAAAATGAGGACCTTGGGTCACACTGTCTTTAAGATTCCTTGTGGTTCTAAAACTTGAAACTTCACATTTTCTTGCTTAAAAAGAAAAAGTCCCTACTAGGATCTTGTTTTCAGTCTTATATTTGGAACTGGAAACATTTTTAAGAGGAATATTGATCAAATGGATGACACAATAGGATAGTGTAGGGCCAGCAGGAAGTGGGTAAAGGAATAGTTTGGAGAGGGGAGACCATGGGAGTAGGAGGGAGCGGACATCAAAATGTCCAATGAAAGGACATCTTGGGGAAGAGGAAGCACACCCCCCTCTTCCTCCAGAAAGCAGATCTTTTTTTTTTTTTTTCAGAAAGTAGATTTGAACCCATCACAGGAAGTTTCCAAGAGAAATATTTCAACTGAATTTATATAACTTTCTAGAACTACTCCTGAGAGAGGAAAGGGCACAGGCCTTAGAAATAAAAAAACCAGGGTTAAAATATGTCTCTGCCACTTACTAATTCTTGAGCCTCAGTTTCCTGCCCTCTAAAATGCGGCTAAAATTGAACCTGCCCCAGAGGATTGTGGTGACAGTTAAATAATATCTGCAAAGCGCATAGCACAGCGCTGACACTGACGACTAGATGCTATTACTATTATTATCATCTCCGTTATTATTGTTACTTTTAACAAAACAACAAGACCATTTTTTTTCTCATTGTCACTGAAAGGTCCCCACAGAGGCCAGTTCCTCATTGGGGAGTAGGTGGAGGTTACCCTTTGGACGCAAAGCTTCAGTGATAACAGCAAACGCGGCCTCTAAGCAGACCACAGGAAAGTATTCAACAGCATGGGCAGACCTTAGTGCCCAAAGCCAGACCCATTTTCAATTCATGAAATTCATCCAAGCAACTCACCCATTTTTTGAAATCACAATTTGAAGGAATCTCACCACCTCATGACTGATCATGGCGGCAGCCTATGGCCTTCCCTCCTTGAAAGCATCAACACTGAGACAACACGACACTCTCTGAGAAGCATGGAAAGGTCTTTTCACATGGTGGCCAGAACATGTCCTGAGCTCATGCAGGCAGAGAAGCCGGGAGAGCTGGGGAAGGCAGGATATTTATGAACTCACTGGCACACAGGTCCTACAGAAGAGGGCTGAGGCACCAACTGACACCTTTGTCATTTATGAACTCAGAAGAGCACTTGCCTCCAAGAAACAGAAGACAGCAGTAAGGTGAATTTGCACATCACACATTCACTTCAAAACTCATCTCCTTCATCCAAAGTACTGGAAAGCAAATCTCCATTTGCAGTGTCTCCAAGAGCCCTCTGACAGTGGTTCTTTTCCCAAAGGGAAGAAATGAAGATGAAGCGGGAGAAATGAAGATGAAGCTTGTTTTGTCTCCTACCAAAGCCCACACTGTCCACCATTCAGGAACCCCACAGTTCATATTCTTTTAAATATCTTTAGAAAATAAAGGTTGTCGTGTTGGCAGGTGATGACAAAAACTTAACAGGTGAATATCAGCTATTATTTTTGCCCTAGGCACTCCTGTTAATGTACCAGTATATCTAAACTTTTGAAAAAGCTTCTCTAACCACCACCACCCCTTTTTTTCTAACCATAGGAGTAGCAGTATGATTCAAACTTCATTTTACTTGAGGCCGATTTGTTTACTGAACAAAGAGCTAGGTTTGAGAATCCATGGATACCATGAATAAAGACATATGCGGATTTTCCATTTTTGAAGTTTTGGTTAAGAATATGAGCAGGTCAGGGGGTTCTCATCCCCAGCTGCACATTAGAATCACCCAGGGAGCCTCACAAATACCAATCTCCAACTCTCCCTCAGGCAATGACATTGGACTCTCTGGGCCTATGACACTGCAGACAAACCAAGCAAGCCCGGGACCTCCAGGTGTCAGCCGTCTGATAGGAATGGGCACCACCTGCCCCATCCATCTGATTGGAGCACTGAGATGCCAGTCTTGTAAGGCTGTTGCAAAGATTAAAGAAGTTAGCTCACGTGAAATGCTCCTTAGCACGTGCCTGGCTCCTCATAAGACCATGTGGGTGGTAAGTGCTGACACTGGACTGTGGGCAACGGCCTGACATCATCTCTTAGGTAGAAAGCTCACTCACGCAGGGCAGTGTAACCCAGAGGCCCCTGCCTGAGCCCCAGTGTCCTCATCTGTTAAATAACAGCAGTATCTACCACAGAAAGTCATTTTGAAGATTCACTGATGCAAGTTCTGTAAAGCTTAGCACACACGTGACCACGTGCACATCAACACTTCTTGGCTCTCGTTGTAAAAAGTAATGCATGACCTAGAACTATCTTGCAAAACAGAGATCAGTGTCCTGTTAGAGAGCTGCCTGGGTATGTGACTTGCCAAAGGTCATCATCACCTGGTAAGCAGAATACCAAAGATTTGAACCTCAGACTGCCTTTCCTCCAAAGACCATATTGTCCCCTCTCTGTCCAATCACCTTGGTACAGTGGCTTGGCTGCTTGCTCAGTGAGGGCTGGAGCCCTGAGCCTCGCATTCGAGGCCTTCACAGTTGGGCTCCAACCAGACTTTTCCAATCATTCCTCCACTTGAATCCACTGTTTCTCGAATGTACACTATGCATTCTCATCTCTGGGCCTCACGTCACACTTCAACTCAAGCCCTCCCTTCTTCCAGGGCCTCGTCCACAATCCCGCCCCCCATCCTCTGCCAACCAGAAGTGCTCCCCGCCACTGAGGCCCTTTGTCAGTCATCGGAGTCCTGATAGGATCTCACCTTGCTCACAAGGCACAGCTGTCCTGTCAGACAGGCCTGGGGCCTGTCAGGAACTGGGCTTCATCCTAACCGAGTCTGTGCCGGCCGCCGCCTTCCGGAACTCCATCGAACACCCTCCATTTTTAAATGCGGGCTGGCAGGGACATGAGTTTGTCATAAACTGGCCTGTCTGACTCCTAGGAGATGTCGTAGGCACACTCGACATTAATGTTCCATGAGGCTCGGCTGGGACGCGTGGGACAAACTCCGTGACGAGTTTCTGACAGTCAGTCATTGGGGAATTCAGGGCGGCAGATGGGTGTGGTTAGCAGCATATGGTTTAGAGTGTAGGTTCAGTGTTTCTGTGTTTTTACCAACTCCGACTTTCTGTTTATGCGTAAAGAAGGGAAAGAATTCAAAAGTAAGCTGTGCATTTCGAGAAGTGTTAACACTTTCAAAGGAGAAGCAATTTCAGGGTTGTAGAGAGGGCCCTGGAGAAGGAACGGGGAGCACGGGGCTTTAGTCCCATCTCTGCCACCACCTGGAGTGCGACCTTACGCGTGTGAATTCCTCTTTCGGGGCCTCTATTTTCTCAACTGTCAAGTGAGGAAGTTGGACTAGAAGCTGATGTTTATTCCAGGTCCAGCATTCCAGGAAACACCGAATGCCAAGTCAATGGAATCTGCAGACTCTGGTATTTGTTCCTCAGGACCATCAGGGTGTGAGGAAGCTTTGAGGGCTCTTGCCCCTACGATGACCTGTGTCACTGACCAGAAGCCTGAACCTGAGGGACTGAGTCCCTGTGTTTTCCGGATTCTTTTGACAGACAAACAGATTCTAAACTATCTTTCCAATAAGGAAAACACTGCCCCACAGGATCTGGGCTGGGGGAAAATAGATCAAGTTCTATTTGTTTCTCAGAAACACATCCAGGCCTTAACTGTCTTTTAACTTCCAGGGTGATGACTAAATGTTGGCTGTTAGAGATCAGTCCATCCGACTGCCTTGTTTCATGGATGGGGAGAGTGAGGCCCTGGGAGGCTTCAGAAGTGACTTACCCAAGGCCGTGAAGGGTAGTGGGGTAGACAGAGCTGGGACAGGGCTCGTGTCCTCCAGGCCCAGAGATTACCTTACTGCACACACCATGCTGTGGGATTTAATGTAGGCCGGACTGGGGCTGGGACAGCTCCTGAGCCCTCCTGGGAAGAGGGAGCTGGGTATACGGAGCCCCATGCACCCCTCATCTCCTCTCTCCTGGGGTGAAGTAGGTCAGAGCTCAAGGGGCAGTGGAGAATGTCTAGTCCTGTGTCCCCACTGTTGGGGGAGCAGGCAGTGAGCCAGGGGCAGAAAATCCTTACCCCCAACATCATGGTATTTGGAGGTGGGACCTGTGAGAGGTAATAGGGTTAAAGAGATCACAAGGGTGGGTCCCTCATGATTGGACTAATGCCCTTCAATAAAGAGGAGGAGGCGGGGAATCTTACTCTGCTCTTCACTGAATGAGGGACAATAAGAAGACAGCCATCTGTAAATCAGGAAGAGTGCTCCCTGACTCCAGAACTGTGAGACGTCAGTGTTTGTTATTTAAGCCCCACACACACACCCTCTCCCCGGCTACGGTAATTTGATATAGCAGCACAAGCTGATGAAGACACTAATCTTATACAACCTCTTCACTTTATAAATTACTGGACTGGAACACAAAGAGTGCAAATGACTTTTTCAAAGCCACCCAAGACCCAGGATGTCCTGCTAAACCAAGAACCGCTGGTCTTTCTGCCCCAACCCCCTTTCTAAAGGCGCAGAAAATTCTCGACCCTTTCAAGTGCATCCAGAGCACGCTGGAGCCACTCCACGCATCTGCTGCGGTGCTGCAATGCTCATCATGAGGAGGACGGGAAAGATTTCCTGTTTTTAAAAAGCTGAAATCGAAAAGTGCCGTCATTTTCTTTAAATACATTCTTTTGAATAAAACATCTATTCTTGATGCCAGCAGCAAGCTTCGGAGCATGTTCAAGATGACATGATTGATAACAAGAAGCCTTTTTCAAGATGTTTCTAATTTGATCTTCCTGGTTAAAGAATTCGAACTTTCTAACATGATGTATGACCTAATAAGAAGGTGCGCTCAAGCCAGAGTTATTTACTTACACTTCCATCTTTGACAGATGAATATTAACTACTAAGAAAATTGTAAAGCCAATTAGTAAAAGCTGAATAATGTCCATGTGAGAACGTGAGCACAGAAACACAAGTTAGTTGTCATCCAAACGACAGAGCAGCAGACATTCTCCGCCTTCCCCTGGGAAGCCATGGCCAGGCCAGGCCATGTCCCTCCAAGTGCCCTTGGGATGGCTTTGAGGAAGTCCAACGTGGGAGCTGATTATGGGAGGCCCAAGGGAGAGTCACCCTTGCTGTTGAATTCCCTCCATACAGGACCTGCAGTAAAAGTGCGTTTCTGCTGCACCTGCCATTCAGCCATCTGACCTCCAGCACTGAGGGCAGATGAAGAAGAGAGGGAGAGCTGAGATCCGAAGACAGGCTCCACTCTCCTCTGCCTCTTGCAATACAGCCGGACCCCTCTGAGGCCCCCAGAGTGAGCTCACACACTGGGATAATGGTTGGTCCCTGCTCCTTAATCTGCCTCCTTGCTGAAGCTGAGAAACGGAGGCGGAGGGGCTGATGGCAGCTTCCAAAATTAACAAGAGGTTAATATATCCAACACATGCTACAAATGTTGTGTGACACTTCCAGAAACGAAGAAAAAAACAACCTGAAATTTCACTTGGAGGCTGTAAATTATTCTTTCTCTCAGCACCCTGGGCACCAATCTGTCACTTTGCATTTTGTAGTCCATTGCTAATTTTTAATAATTCCTTGACAACTGCTTGCCTCGACATTAACATAACACTACCATCGTGCAATTCGAGAAAGCAAAGGCCTGTGAGGTATAAAAAGAAACACGCATCCCCAGCCCCTGTCACGCAATCCACCGTTGCCAGACCCTGCACGTTAGTCACTGACCAGATCTGCCTAAAAACTGACCTATATTTTTTTCCATTAAAAATAATTTGTCTTTAAAGGAAAGGACCCTCTCGAACCTGAACCACTAGCAGGGCTCCCATTTCCCTCTGTCCCCTGACTCTCCCTGCCTTGTCTGGGGGCCTCACTAAAGTGTGCAAATGGGTTTTCCACTGAGACAGCCCTGACTGCTTTCTGAAGACTCCCAGATGACAAGCTGATGGCAAGAAGGAACAGAGATCAGATCTAGGGTTGTAGGATCCTGGCATATGTGAGCTAGGAGGAAACTATGGGAAATTCCCATCCTGACCCTTGATTTTTTTCTCCTTTCTCAGACAAGGACAACGCCTCGGTCTACACCAAAGTCAGGGCTGGGGCAGAAACTCTCTCCTCCTGGCCATGAGATTGTTTCCACCAAATCCACCACTACTCCCCACTTGGCTATGCTCACTGCTTGGCCTGAATTCATCAACCTGGGATTTAATGCCCTAAATAAATTGTGCAGAATTCCCAAGGACTCTTTAAGACTCCAGTCCCATGCGTGCCATGAAAAGCATCAGCAATGGCGGACAAGACGTACACACCTGTGATTGTGTCCAGTGCCTCTCTAAGCCCCTCAGGACTAAACCTTTGACGTTATCAGTATCCATCCTTCCAGAATCAAGTACATGGAATTTCAGTTCCTCCCCGATGCACAAGTACAGAGATTGAAAAGTTACAGACTGTTTTTCATGACCCGATTGACGGGCCTCTATATCCCCACCTAACAAAACACAAGAGGTGCCAGCGCTCAGTTTCAGCCCAAAGAACCATTAAGTTTAATGCAAACATTGTTCTTCATTCCTCAGCTGGATCTTCTTTGAGAGGGATTTCATCACCATCTGATTTGGATGAACCCGCAGAACATAATAATATTAAAACCATAAACTATGTAGAAGTACAAAGACCAGCAGGCACCGGAGGTAAGTTGGGGACTCGGAAAAGTTATCATCATGCCCCAAATTTAGTGTCACAATGTCTCACTGCAACTCATCATGTGAACTATCAGACTGTTTAGGCATCTTTATTTCTTGTCAGGGAAATAAAGTTGTCTCCTGTCATGTTGGGCAATCTGAGGATCCATCTTATCGCAAAGACAACAAAAATATGTAATTTTATATGTTTCCAGATCCATCATTTTGGTACAAAAGGGCTTCCAACTCAAATTAACACACTTGTTCAGAATGCCGTTTTTGAAAACCATAGCAGAACAGCAAGAAAAGAACATTCCATGATACATGCAACCTGTCTTGCTTTTTTTTTCCTTTCTAGTAAGACTGAAGGAAAGAAAAGCATATTTATCATTACAAGTCACTTCCTAAGTCTGAAGAATTCTCCCTTGTACCGTTGTAGTTTGGTGATCAGCTCCATAAACATGCAATCATCTATTGGTGAGAAATGGGGCTTTATTTGCTGTGGAATTTGCAAAGAAATATACCACCCCCATCCAAGTTCTTGGTACCATGTGTGTCTTCTGAGTGTCAGCTTTGATGGTGCACCAGGATCAATGAAATGGGGCCATGGGGACATAAGCAAAAAAAAAAAAACCCATACGATCTCACTTATATGTGGAACCTAAAGACATCAAATTCATAGAAACAGAGAAGGGGAATGGTGGTTGCCAGGGGCTGGGAGGTGAGGAAAATGGGAGATGTTGGCCAAAGGGTACAAACTTCCAATTATAAGATGAATAAGTTCTGGGGCTCTTACAGCCGGATGACTATTTAACAATATTGCATCGTGTACTTGAAAGTGGCTAAGTGAGTAGATCTTAAACGTTCTCATCACAGAGAAAGAAATAGTAATTCTGTGGGGTGATGGAGGTGTTAAGTAACCTTAATGCAGTAATCATTTTGCAACATAAACCTGTATCAATCATCACACTGAACACCTTAAACTTATACATTGTTATGTCATTTATATCTCAATAAAGCTGGGGGAAAAAGATTTTAAAAACAAAGAAATTACACAGAGATGAGTGCCAGAGGACAAGGGTAAGTGAAGACCCGTGAGTATGAAGTAGTCACTGGAACAAGAGAACTTACTTCTCCTATTTCTGCCACTTATTGGTTTCATGACTTGTAGCAAGTTACTTAATACCTTTCTGTGCTTCCAATTGCTCATTTATAAAACCAGGATAATAATATCTCCTTCATAGAAGTAAATGACTAAAAAACCTTAGCAGACAGTCGTGGATCATAGTAAATACTCAATAACTGTTAGCTGTTTATCCCTTCCTATTGCCTAAGAAATTCTTTTTTTTCTTTTTTTTTCTGGCTCTAATTGCTCTTTAAATCTTCTCTTTGGCCTTTCAAACATGAAAGTTGTCAGATTTCATGAAATTGTTGGCTCAAAATCTACATGCGTTGTTAATTGTACTAATGATTCCAAATTGCCCTTCAAAATTTACATCAGCATGCACATGGTCTGACACGTGAACCAGTAAGTAATTTCAAAGACCATGAGAAACTAAGTGCAGGGAAGCGTTCCATGTGTATTTATTTTCAATGAAAGAAAATGCAATCATTTTGATAGCTATGAGAAGTATTGCTATATAAATAGAAACAAAATATTTTTACTTACTCTACTCCAGAAAAAGAAAAGAAATGGGGTGACAATGCTAATGTCCCCCACCTCTCTCCCTTCACTTCTTTGCCTAGACCTCACCTACCTATGTCTCCCTGAAAAAAAAACAGAAGACATCAATGAAATTCCTTCCCAAATCTACCTTCTGCTGGTCCCACATCCCCTTCTTCCCTCTTCTCACAGCTCAGAAGAGGCTTACTCCTTCCCACAAGACCAGTCACTTCACATGTGTCGGCACCTCTAGTCTGTCTTCAGAGCTTCACATGCCCAGACCTCTCTCCCTGGATCCTCCACCCTGCCTCAGCCACCATTCCCTCACCCCTCTCGGTCCCATCGATACCAAAACACATTCCCGAGTCAGCCACCTTGAAACTCTCTTTTGATCCCACACTCCCATCTTCTTCACTCAGAAGGCGCCCAATTCTGCACCTACCTCCCGTTCGTTAGCTACTTTGGCACCCACAACTCCACTGAAGCTGCCCCTTCCAACGTTATCACAGAATCTCCTCCTCTACTCAGATTTGAAAGTTGGCAGCTCCAGCGTTCAGCCCTAGGACCCACTAGCAGAGGTCCGCAGCCCCCATTTTCAGCGTTTACCACACCTGAGTATGCAGCCCAACAGCTCAACTACGAGAACCTACAAATAAATGAGCCTGGATCTGTTCTGGTCACAGAAGCATGCTCAGCTCACAGAGCATCCCAGAAGGGCTGGGGAGTCAGGACCTCCCGGAAGCAGTTGTCAGCCCACAGCTGACAGGATTTGGTGGACAGATACCCCAGCTCCCCTCACGCTTTGTTGGGGATAAGCTTGAGGCATGTTCCATAATATCTACCAGAGTCCGCACGTTGGACTGAGCCCATTGTGATTATTCATGGTCTTTTGGTCAACGGTTGCTATGAACTGAATTATACCGCCCTCCAAATTCATATGTTGAAACCCTAACCCCAGTGTAACGGTATTTGGAGTTGGGGACTTTGGGAAGTAATTATGTTTAGATGAGGTTATGAGGATAGGACATTCACGAGGGGAGTATGCTCTAATAAAAAGAGATATCAGAGAGCTTGCACAAAACCCATCTCTCTCTTTCTCTCTCTCGCCCCCTCCCTGTCCCCACACATCCCAGCTCCCTCTCTCCCCAGCCTCCAGACTATGAGAAATAAATTTCTGTGGTTGAAGTCGCCCAGTCTATGGTATTTTGTTATGGCAGCCTGCACTGACGAAGACAGGGGTTTTGTGGTTAAAAGAAACAGAGGCTGAAGCCAGCTGATTCAAGGGGTGAGGTCCAGGCTGGAGATATAAACCCAGGAAACCTCAGCCTGTAGACAAACTGGTGAAACAACAGAAGAGGGATGAGGTCTTTGTGAGGCATGAAGTAGATACCTCACTTCAAAACTGCACTAGGCACATGTCAAAAGCTTGGTACCGGGACTGTTCCTATTTGCAGAAGGTCACACAAGCACATGGTCTTATAATCATTTGAATAGACCATCTCGCTCAAAAACCTTAGCTTGTAGGTGTGGAAACTACGGCTAAGACAGGAGAATTGACTTCCCTGGCATTTTTCTACCATTAAAGATTGATTTTTTTATAAGATGTACAGACCCAGCAACAGAGAAGAAAGGTGAAGTTTAACTGTACCTTGCTATCGATTAGACAGGCACCAATAACCTTCTAAATGCCAAGGTCAGGAGCACTCCTCGGTCCTGATTTTGGGACTGCTCCTCTGTAATGCTGCTGGCCACTCCTACAGAACTCTCCAGACTCAGCTCCATGAAATGACACTCTCCTGATGTCCTAGCAAGAAAAAGAGGGAAGAAGAAAATGTTAAAAGGCAGAAAGAAGAAAAGCGACTGAGGATGGGTTCCCCAGAAGCAGAGACTGTGGCGGGAGTCAGGTGTACTGAGTTGGTGGGGACAGTTCTCAGGACTGGAGGAGTGAGGGAAGCAGGACAGGGCAGAGGGAGGAGCTAAGAAGCATGTGAGCTCAGGCAGACTAGCCTCATCCCACAGGGGCTCTGGAGCATGGACTGCACCAGAAGGTGGTCCCACCTGGCAGGAGACCAGGCTGAGCGCCACTGTTAGTCAGTGGAGTGGGCAGTCAGGGCACTGCACCTTGGGTACCCCTTTGGACTGAAGCAAGTCTGTCCAGAAGGGGGCAGCTGTGAGTCATGAGCATCCCACACTGGGAGACGGGGGCACCTGCTCCAGGAAAGGGGGTCTGGGTAGAGCCCCAATGACATCCACTATGGAGGAAGGAAGCAAGATAGGAAGGAAGGAAGGAAGGAAGGAAGGAAGGAAGGAAGGAAGGAAGGAAGGAAGGAAGGAAGGAAGGGCAGTTGCATTAGCTGATCATCTGAGATACGCACTAGAGGCGTACATTCTCATTACTGCAATCTTCCAGCAATGTCAGTAGGTAAACATTACTAGCTTCAGTTTATTGATGAGGAAAACAGGGAGAACTTGACTAAGATTTTGAAGGAACAAAAAAGAAGTGGCCCTCCCACCCCCAGAAAATGAGCAACCAAAGTGAGATAATGTCAGGTTCTTCACTTTCAAAGAGCAGCCCACAGATCCCAGAAGGACCTCAAAAAGCCCTGATCCTAGTATTAGGAAGTGAGCATCAGACCTCAATTTCCTATACTTCTTCAACTTTCCAGGCCTCAGGTTCCAAGTCTGTAAAATGGGCATGACATCGACTGACTATGGTAGACTGAATGATGGTGTCCAAAGACGTCTTCATGTTAATATCTGGAACCTGTGAATGTTACCTCACATGGCAAAAGGGAGACTCTCCAGGCACAATTAAATTAAGGATCTTGAGATGGGGACATTATCCTGGATTGTCCAGATGAGTTCTCAATGTAATCACAAACATCCTTATAGAGAGAAGTAGAGGTATATTTGATGCAGAAAAGGGAAAGCCAGATGATAATAACAGCAGATTCAGAAAGAAGATGCTAAAATGCTGGTTTTGAAGATGAAGAAAGGGGCCACAACCAAGAATACAGGAAGACTCTAGAAGCTAAAAAGGCAAGGAAATGGATTCTCTCCTGGAGTCCCCAGAAGGAACCAGCTTTTCCAACACCTTGATTTTAGCCCCATAAGGCTCTTTGGACTTCTGACTTCTAGAATTAAGAATAAATTTGTATTGTTCTAAGCCACTGAGTTTGTGGTAATTTGTTATGGCAGCAAACAAGAAATACACCGAATATCATTTCGTCTTAGGAAAATGGGGAAACTGACTCACAAGCTAATCCTCCCAAGGCCCGGGGTTGGGCTCAGGAAACATCTGATTGGCTTTGAGTTTCCGGATGTTTACAGATGATCAGGCAGCCTGCATGTCCATAAGGCTAAGTTTTGAATTGGGTCAGTGGTAGGGGTTGTGACTCCACCAAGATGCGCAGGCCTGAAGAATGAATCGGTCCTGATGAATGACGCCTGCAACACTCAGGCTACTTCACGAGAGCCCAGGGCCCCAGCGACGGGCAGGACTTGGAGCCGAGGGAGGTGACCTGTCAACCCACCTCTGCCACCAGTTTGCCCTGTGACTAGACAAATCCTTCCGACCTTGCTCTCTGGGCCTCCATCCCCCAGTCTGCCAGGAGGCCTGTGAACTGGGTAAGCCCGACAAGCCTTCCTTCTCTGAGGCTGAGCAGCTCTCAGTTCCTGGTCAGGCCTGCAGCCAGGCAGGCTGACACCAGTGGATATTCAAGATTTAGAGGATCACGGGCCAAAGGCTCAGGGACAGCAAATCCCCGGGACCTCCCAAGGACAGCCCAGAGAGGCGAGACAGAATGTCAAGATATTTTGTATTAAACAAGACCAAAGCCACCTAAAGAAACTAAACTAAAATAAAATAAAATGAAACAAAATCCATATTACACATGTATCCCAAACCAACAGAAACTGAAACGAAAGTGCAGCCCTTAACAAACACGTTTACAGAAACAGGAGCCAGTCTTTCTCAAGAGGCCAGTTTTCGCCAGAAAACACAGAAATCAGTTGATTCCTAGGGGAATAAGGAGATTGAAAAGGGGCCAGAAGCTCTGGAGTCTTTCCAGTGACAGCACTGCCCAAGAATATTCCAGAACTCCATCTCAACTGCCTGGAAAGAATGGAGTGATCTGGGTGTGTTACTGGCTTTGATAGTAACCCCCTGAGGAAGGTGAATTTGAAGAGGAAAGCCACTTACTCAAGGTCCGGAAGCTACAAAGTGGCTGAGATGGGATTTAAAATCAGGACTGTTGAGCCCCAAACCTCGAGCTCTTATCCACTAGGCAAACTGCAGAGATGAACCTGGATCATTGATGGAAAGTTCCAGAGGTTCTGGGCCAAGCATAACACTTGAAATGCTCATAGGAAAAAGAAGTTACCATGCTGGTCCCAGAACCAAATAAATGTCTATCACTCTACAAAGACACAAACAAGATGGAAGGACCAAACATGGCGTAGGTTTGTCTTCTCCTTCAGATACTTCCAAGGCCAACAACAGGCACTGGCTTGCACTTGGAAAGGACGTTTTACGGGTCAGAGCTGAAGGTGAAGGTTCCCCAGAGGTAGTGAGCTTCCCATCACGAGGGGCATTCAAACAGAAGATCTTTGCAAACCATGGACTTGACAATATCAGCCTTTTCGGTCTGGTCCCCAGCCTCATGCACACCCCTTTAACACGAGCATCTCTTCTGCACACTAGAACTTCAGAACTTCTGACCTCTCTGCCTGCAACCACACTGCCCCCTCTGCTGAAATGTCCATGAGCTCCTTTTATTCCAGAGGACTCCAAACCGTTTCTATAGACCTGCTTGCCAGCCACACCCCAAGCAGGTTTGGGGACCTTTCCTCTGCGCTCCCGTGCAATTGACTGTGTATTTGCCTCTTCTTTCCCCCTCTCTTCAGTAATTATCTAATAGTGACACCTTTGATCCCCCATTACCTAGCACCATGCCTAACTCTAAATACGCCCCAATTCACGCTTAGAGTAACTGGAACATGTGATTTGCCCCTTTACTCAAGCTTGCTACCTTCCCATCTTCCCACAGAAAAAACTAGTGCCCGGGTACACCAGCAGCCCTGCCCCAGCCAACCTGAAAGTTCTAGGCCCACGGGGGAAAGCCCTCCCCACCCTGCCTGGAAGCTCATCAGATCATCTTTGAAGCTCAGAACATAACAACTTCATTTTTAAAAACTTAAAAACACTCAAGGAAGAGCTCATCGGGAAGCCCAATTAGGGGCATCTGGGCTCAGACATCATAAAAGTCTGATATTTTAAAAATAAGAATACTAGGGGCGGCCGGTTAGCTCAGCTGGTTAGAGCGCGGTGCTCTTAACAACAAGGTTGCCGGTTCGATCCCCACATGGGCCACTGTGAGCTGCACCCTCCACAACTAGATTGAAACAACTACTTGACTTGAAGCTGATGGGTCCTGGAAAAACACACTTAAATAAATAAAAGTTTTAAAAAATAAATAAATAAATAAATAAATAAATAAGAATACTTCCTGATTCTCAGGGGCACCCTGAGGTTCGCTGGTACCCAACCACTTGCACTACCGCACCACCACCATGGTGGAGATTAAACCGCATCTCCCCAGCCTCCCTCTGAATCTCCACTATTTCAACACTGAAGACAAGTCTCTGGAACATGGCCTCATGAGCCAGATGGTCAGCATTTCTTCAAGCAGGATACAGTTCCACTGCTTCTTCAGAACAGGAATGCAAGGGGCTAGTTCTGGGTTGAGAATCCGCTGATGGATGGAAGCAAGAGCCCCCTCTCTTCCAAGAAATTGTGCATGGAGAGCTGCCCAGGCCCCCAGAAACAGAGCAAGTCCAGTCGAATGTCTCCAATCAAGTCATCCTATGGAAAACCTCAGCAAGCTCTCCCAGGGACACGTGGACACCATCGGGATGACCTCCAACTGGACACCATTTCACCCAATAATAATTAGAACACCTCACATTTGCATAGAGCTTTGTTATTTGCAAATGGTTTTCACACATATCCTTTCCTTTAGTCGCCACACAATGTGTCAGAGAAGATGTAATTGGTCTCTCCCCAGGTTACATGTGGAACCTGAGTCCCAGAAAAAGCAAACGACTTTCCTAGACCAATTCCCCTGATTTCTACCCTGAGGTCTCCCTATGGGGTCTTACGAGTGACCCCAGCAGCATCCTTAGCTCATCTCCCTCTCAGCATTGCCAGTCCAGAGCCTGCTCGTAGGAAGAGCTCAGTAAATGCTTGTTTAACTGAGCTGATTCAGTTTTATCCCTGCAGTGAAACAAAGAAAAGACAGCTCTTGGTGTCAGTGCTGATATATTTAGGGGACACAGGATAAGGCGCTCTGAGTGCCCCACTATGACCCAGCACAGCATTTACATATCTTATGACAGAGCCCACTGTGCTCTCGTGGCCTCAGAACCATCCCCCTGAAGATCACACAGCAGCCAAGTGGCAGGAGGAGGTTTGGAACCCAGGCCGCCTGAGCTCCAAGTCCCTGCATCACCTGCCAGAGGAAGTATGACTTATTGCGCGTTCCATGCCCCAATCTTCTCTCTCAATGTCCCTTTTCACCCGTTTCGGCTCCATTCTGTTTTTAGGCATTTGTATCCTGTTGCTCACCTCTGCTGATACAGTGGCCACACCAGTCTGGGGCTGAATAACTTTACGTCTGTCATTTATACCGTAATAGAAATGAGTGAGAGTCCAAACTTGAGCTTGCCAGGAGGATGTGGGTTTTCAAATGTGGGTTTTCAATCTTCTTCTATTATCCACAACATGGGGGTCCAGAGGGTCCCCAGCAGGTGGTATTTCAGTCCAGGGCTCTTCTCTGGTGGCACTGCCCAGGAAGCCTGCTTGTGGACGGGGTAGGGTGCAAGCTCAGGGGAGTGTCCCCCAGGGCTGCCTCGAGGGATTATAGCTTTAAAATCCTCACGAGCGGGGAGCCTTGGAACTCACTTGGAAGTTCACGCTGCAAGCAGCAGGAAAAGCCCGCTCTTTGCTGAGAAATAGATGGGGAATGTTCAGGCAGAGGACCAACTGGCTCCACAGAGGACGTGCACAGCTGCAGTCCGGTCCCCACCTGTGCAGCCTCCCACACACTTCTCAGGTCTTCCCACCGGAGCAGGACGGTGTGGGGCCTCATGGCTTTAATCTTTCCATTGGACAAAAGCCTCCTGTGCGAGCGGCTGCGTGATGAACTCCCCCACTTCTCTCGGCTCCCTCTTCATGTGACAGCAGAGGTCATGCAACGCTCCACCCTCCACCCCCCTGCAGTCTTGCCAAGCCGGTGTTGGCCCCTGGGTGTCAGTGAGGAGGAGCCAAGTTATGCTGCTCTAACAACTGCCCCCCACTCTCGGTGGCTTAGCCCCACAAACGGCCTATATGTTCAGGGCAGAGTTTCTATTCATCACATCTCCCCAGGGTGACACATACTTCTCCTTACATTTCATTGAGCGAAATAAGTCAGACAGAAAAAGTCGAGAACCATACATGATTTCACTGATATGGGCGATATAAAACTGAAAACAACAAAAGAACAAGACAAACATTTCATTGGCCCCAAGCAAGTCAGAGGCCAAGCCTAACAGTCATGAGTCAGAGAAGTACAATCCTGCCATTTGCCCAGAGGCAAACAGAAACTATTTGGTGAATGGCAGGAAGGAGTACCACACCATGATAGTAAAAACAACAGCAGTGATAAAATATTAAAACAAGTGACATTTACTGGTATTTACCATACACACCAGGTGCCGGGCTAAGTGCTCTATCTCCTCTATTTCATTGAATATTCACAAGGTAGATGCTAAGATGAGCCCGAATTCACAGACGAGGAAATGCAGGCTCATGAATTCAAGGGACTTGGGAAAGCGTGGATCTGGGACTCAAACCCAGCACCCCAAGGCTGCTAAGACCATGCTGTTACTCACACTACTACCCTGCTCCCACATATATGTAGGGACCTCTGGAATGGTCAACAGGCAACTACACTAACTTTGAGACTGTGGTCAGAAACATTGCTTTCCTGTCTTACCCCCAAGCCAGGGAGCCTCGTCATGTCACAGACCAGAAGGAAACGGCCTCTCTTTAATCAAACAGATTCAGATTTGCCTGTCATCCAACCAGCGTGCCTGTGGCAGGCCAGACCCCACACTGGGCAGGTATGCAACTGTTATCTCACCTACTTCTCAACACATACCTGACAGGTAGGTCTCATTGCCCTCCTTTTGTAGCGGAGTAAGTCAAGGCTCACAGCTATGTAAAGCAGAGTTGGGAACCCAGATCTGGCTGTCTCAGAGGCTTGTGATGACCAAGGAGGACCCTTTTGTAGAGAGGTCGGCCCAGGTGGGTGTGTGTCTGGAGAGGACCAGCCAGGGAGTTCCTGAGTGCATATAAGCATGGGCGCACTTCTCCAGGCCGACCCCTTCCTTTCTCAGGGCTAGAGGGAGTGGGCCCTAAACAGGGTGGCCTCTGACAGATTGTTAAAAGCCCCCACTGGGGCCCCCTGCCCCTTGGGGTAAGACATCTCTACCTCTAGGAGTTCTCCTGGGAAGGTAGAACCTTAAGTCCCTGCCAGGCAGTACAGAACAATGAAAGCATATGGCTTTGGAGCTCAGTGCAGGTACCATCTCTACCACTTGGAAGCTGTGTGGCTTTAGGCAAGTCACTTAACTTCTCTGAGCTCTGGCTTCCACAAAATGACAGAGTTGGGCTGGATCTTCCTGAGGGTTTCATCCTTGGTCATGTTTCAGGAACTAAGGATTCTCTGATGAACTCAGTCAACATCCCTGAGGCCAAAAAAAGTTAAGTGTGAGTGAGAGGCAGTGACTGAAACTCCATGGGGTGGTGGAAGGCAGCTCACAGTTATGAGCCACTTCTGTGCACCAGAGGCAGCACTGAGCTCATCCCCCCATTACTGCGTCTGATTCGCTCCACCACCTCATGGGAAAAGAGCTCTCATTAGCCAGTTTACAGGCAGGAATTAATAGAAACAAGACCAGCCCCCAGGCCTACAAAGACCCGGGCAGGTGGGCTGGGAGTATTAATAGCTGATACTAGAGCGTGGTTGAAGGGGAAAGATTGCAAAGGGATGTTTTTCTCAGTTCTTTTGGTTGTTATTCTACCCACAAAAATAATGCAAACTCATACCAAATTCAAACAATACAGAAATTCACAAAAGACACTTGAGTGTCTCCTCCCCTTCCTGCTAATTCTACGCCAAGCGGGGGAAAGCTCTATTAACGTTTTCATGAGGTTCCTTCCACATCCTTTCTGTGATTCTATATAAGATTCTACCTAGTAAGATTCGTTCATCATTTCTTTATGGCCTGCTGACAATCATGACAGCCACATTTATAGAGGACTTCAGGGCCAGGTTCCTTCCCAGGAGCTGGGGACAGCTGTAAACAAGAGACATAGGACACCAGCCACACTCTGCAACTTGCTTTAACCCCCACTTATCAACGCATTATGGACCATTGTCCAAATCATCACCTCCAAACCTACCACACTTTAAAACGGAAAATTATGTTGCATTTTATATATTTATTGCCATGATTCAACCAATCCTCTAGGATGATGAATGTTTAGGTTATTTCTAATTTTTTCACTCTTACAAAAAATAACGTCCACATCTTTTATGCATTTATGCTAGCATTCACATAAATGTTACAGATTCCTTGAAAGTACATTTTTATTTTATCTAGACAATGCCAAAGCACAATCCAAAAAGAAGTTTAGGCCAATTTACTCTCCCACAGATAGTATACAAGGATGTCATTTTGCAGCAACCTTGACAGCACTGGGTTTTATTGCTCTTTTAGATTTTGCCACTCATGTAGTGGAAAAACCATATTTCATTTTTGTTTTAATGTTAAAGGTTCTTTAACACCCAGCTCAGTCTTTTCACGGTGGAAAGCAGGAGGTGGTGAAGTTTTAGAGGTGGGATGGCAGGTTCCAAGCAGGATTAAGGTGGACACCCTCCCCTTTGGGTACAAATCAGGAAGAGCAGCCGTGATTCTCCCTTTCCTTCTCTACAGAACTGAATTCTCTACAGAAAGGGCACATCCTGAGCTTGAAAATTCCCCCTCAGTCCTTTGGATTTTTCATTAATTGGCTGACCTGTGGCTTCCACCTCCTAATGCCTGTGAAAACCAAAGCTGACTCCCGGTCCCTGAGGGCAGGACTCAAAGCTGGCACTTGTGTTTCTCCCACCAGTGGCTACACCACGACTGACTGAATTGTTGGTGCTCAATCAGTACTCACTGGAATGGCCTGATTATTGGCAAGTGTTAATAACACCTAGAAGTCATAAAGGACAGCTGGGCCCCTGAAACGGACCATCCTCCCCCAGGAAAGGGACTTGGGATCCAGCAAGGAAGACAGGGCAAATCAAGGACCAACAGGAGTACTTCCCACTATTACAGCAATAGGGTCAGTCTGGGGAGGCATTCTGGAGCAAATGAGACTGGAAGTGGCACTGAGGAGTGGGGGGGATTTGGATAAACACAGATAAAAGGAGAGGGCGTGCCAGGCAGGGGAAGGACCTGGACAAAGATAAAATTCTTAAAGCAGCGCCAGACGCCCAGTCACGGCTGTGCAGTGATGGGCTAGAGCCACCTCCTACAACTTAAGAAGAGCCATTGTTAAATATTCAAAAGTGTTGCCAGTGGAACATTATAGCTCAAAGAGGGAGTCTTTACACCACGGCAACCAGCAAATACTATAAATCAGAACATTTCTTTTCCAGACGGTTTGCCAGCACGTGACTGTATATAACTCTACACTATTATGATAGGAAGCCAGGAAAGGATTTAACAGGAAGACGACTTGGTCAGGTTTGCGTTTGTGAAGGGGTCACTCGGGCCAGCGTGGGAGGGACAGTTTGGGACCAGAGTGAGAGCAGAGAGATAACAAGGTTGTCCAGGCGAGTGATGTGGAAAGGACCCAGGGCACAGACTCTATTTAAGAGGTAGATGCCTCGGTGGGATGTGGAGTGTGGGGAGGGGAGAAAGGAAGCGCCAAGACCATTGGAGCTTAGAAAGATGCAAAGCATTTCTCAGCTTAACAAATGTCTGGCCTTCTCCACCTGATCTCCCACCTCCTGAAATGAGAATGAAGACACGTGGAGTTGTTTCTAGAAAACCCCGAGAAGGGAGTTTGCAAGAGAAGGGAGAGCACCTACTTGCCTCAAAAGAAGCAATTTCCTCCTCTACCACCTCTTCTCCTTCCTCCCCTTCCCCTTCTTCTCCCTTCCTCTTCCTCACTCTGCTAACAAAGCCCTCTTAAAGCGGAGGCGTACATATCCGGATGGGCCTGGTCAGCAACAGACAGATGCCTCAGCACTGTGGGTCCAGCCCACCATTTGCATCTCTGCTTGGAATCCTGAGCCCCACAGACACACACATCCAAGGTTTCTGATCAATGTCTGCCATTAAATCTTCGCCAGATATATATTCCTCAAATACTCCTCTGCCTATGCTGTCTGCTTTGGGACATAAACTACAGGAACATTTAGGAAACGGATGAGATGGCTGGAGAGAAAGTACTGGAGGCAGAATCAGACTGACCTGGGGCGGGGCTTGGATGTGTCCCTGCCACTTCTCAGAACCTCAGCCTCCTCATCTGAAACACGGACGTGCACTCTCCAACTTAGAGGACTGTTGTGAGAATGAAGAGTAGAGGGGTGTACACAGAGCTTGACAACAGTAGCTTGTGGGGGGAGAGGATGTGGATTCTGGAGACAGATAAGCCTGGGGTCTGGTTGACTCTCTCCTGCCGGCTGTGCTGTGTGCCTCTGGGCCATCCACCTAACCTCTCTGGACTACAATCTCCACCTTTATGGCTATTGCCTGGGGCCAGCCAACTAACCTCCATGATTCAGGAATCTTCTCTGTAAAATGGACCAATGCTGTCTCCTCACTCCAGAGTTTAAGTGAGATCCAACCTCACATAAAAGTGCTTTGAGAAGCCCTCACACTACACGAATGCAAAATAGTATTTCAAAAATTGTTTTATGTATTTTGGCCAAGGGAGGAAGAATCTGTGAACCACAGAAAATACTATCTGCTGTTTCCAAGCCCAAACTGCTAACACTTGCAAGTGTTCGTCCTGCCCGCGCCGTGAACACATATCTGTTGAACCCCTACCATGAGCCAGGTGCTGTGCCAGCCACTGGATACAGACACGAATGCATGGCCTCGATGCTGAGGGCCCCATGCCCTGGACCACACACAGAAGTTGACCAGTTATGCCAACCAGCAAGTCAGCTGGATGTCTTTGGAGCACAGAGCAGGGTGGCTAAATTCAGGGATGCCTACCAAGAGTGCTTGAGCTGATAACCAATAAACTAGCAGAGGGCCTGCCTCAGTTTCCCTCCAGTGCCTTCTACATTCCAGGCAGAAGGTACAGCACATACCAAATAGTCATGGTTTGGGTGCCCCCCAAAGCAGACCCTGAGATTAGAATTTGGTCTGAAGCCATGTGAGACGCTGAGTTGTCCATCAAAGACGGAGGTGCCTTGTGGAGGGAATAAGGGCGAGGCACTGACAGAGGCAGTAACAACACGCAAACATGCAGTGCAGTGAGTGGTCCATTCAGGGAACCTCAAGCTACCTGCGCCATCCGCAGGATGGAAGGAAAGCACGTGAGAGATTGCAGAGGGCTTTGTATAACATACTACAGAGTTTGGGCTCTGTCCTGGAAGTAACTGGAAGACATGGGAGGGGTGCAAAGGAGAGAGAGTGGCATGGTCAGCTGTGCGATTTACGCAGACCACTCTGGCTGCCTTCTGGATAACAGACTACAGCCGGAAAGACTGAAGCAGAGTGAGTGGGGTGTTAGAGGAGGGGAGAGGGGGTGTTGGAAGACTGAAGCCGGAGAAAATGAAACACATTTCCCCACTGCCCACCCTCCAAACCAGAATAAAGGCCTCTCTGGCATCCTCCCTCTTGGCCCCCAGGCCCCCAACTTGGCCGGATACTTCTCGTGGTCAGAGCCCACCTCAGCAGCCCTGGGCTGACCATGGGTCCAGCTGGCAGCAGGCTTCTTTGCTCCAGCCCTCCTCTGATGCCATTCTTGGAGCTGGGGGCCTGCCTCAGTTTCCCTCCATTTCCTGAGTAGTACAAGAGCCCTTCGCTGACCCCCAGCCCCACACCTGGTCCTCATACGTGGTTTGGCTCTTACCTCTTACAAGGACCCAAGGCGCAGACAGGTACAAACAAGTCAAGTGAGCTACTCAGGCAGTCACAGGTGTTGGTCACAGGTATAGATAAGGTTCTAATTCAGTCCGAGGGACCTCTACCACCCCCAAATTTGAAATGTGGTAAGCCCTACTCCTGTGAGTGCGTAAAAGTAAAGAGTTCCTGCTGCAAAGAGCATGTGCTTTTTTATTTTTGTCACCAGAATAACGGACTGAGTCCCTCCCAGGCACCAGGTGTTATGCTACCTGGGAAAGCCAGGGCTCCAGCTTCAGTCCCCTTTCACATGAAGTCACAAAACATCCTGTGTGTTCAGCCAGAGTTGTGGGGCAAGGACTGGCCTGGCAGAGGGACTGACCTGATGGAAGACCTCGGAGCAGCACCAGCTGGGAGCCTTCCTCTGGCTCTCCTTCCTGCGTCCCTCCTCCCTGCCCCTGACCTTGACTGTCAGATCAGCGCCCCTACTTCCCCTCTTTTCCTCCCCAGTGCCCTTTGCAGAGAGAGGAGATCCCACCTTCTCCACGTGTGTCCCCAGAACCCCTCTCTGGGCTCTGGGAAGCTGCCTTGTCATGCCGTTTCTTTCTTACCATAAAAGTCCTGCCTTTCTTTTTAGCCTTTAATACATTTACAGCAGGACTGGGGGAGACAGATTTGGGCCTCAGGCTACATCTGCCCTTCATTTAAAACCACTGGACTCCTGCAAGGCTGGAAAACAAGTCTGGAGCCTCTCTTTTATAGTCTTTGTTAGATCCAAACACAGAGTTATTTTTGCCAACAGATTGGATCAGCCTGGAGCCTATTTGCTTCCAGAAACTGACCCTTTTGCTTAAAAAGCAAAACTAAGCCACTGCACACCAAATACTCCAACTCCCTCCCGTGCCGGGCTCCTGGGAGCGGTCCCAATTACAAATGCCATTTCAGAAAACCTGGAAGCTTTCTCTCCTCTCCTGGAAGCTTCAGGATTCCTCTGCTGCTCCCAAGCCCGGCGTCATCTACCTTGTCTTAACTCTCACTGCAGGCACACAGTTCCGAATTAGAAAATGCATTTTTATTTTCAACTAAAAACATATGGAGGGGAGTTTCTTGTTGTTTTTAATTACACTGGGTCATTTGACAAGGGGTATCTGGACAAAGGAAATGCAGGCGTAAAGGGGAAACTGTCCCTTACAGCAGAATACAGGAAAAAGTAAGAGCCCCTCCAACTCAGCAGCACTCAGGGGAAACGGTTCCACCCCTCTCCCGGAGCTTTTTGGGCCCTGACAGTCTTCTGCTGTTATTAATTTACCAGGCTGGGCCCAGACCCCAAGGCCAGGGCCGCCTGCCTGAGTCGCAAAGCTAAAAATGGCTCCAGCCTCCTAAAGGGAGCCAGTAGAGTGTCTAATCGCTCAGCTTTCTCCTTGCCCGCCCCTCAGACTCCACTCGCAAAGGCACACTTTGATTTGGAGAGGAGGAAAAAAAGAAGGCTGTTTGCAGCTGTGGAGTCAAAATCGGCCAGGCAACCGAGGGGAGAATGCCGCTCAGCAGCCTCTGGTGCAGGTGTGCCTCGGTTTTCCACGGGGCGCACACACAGCGATGGGAGGAAGAGTTTGTGGGCGCAGTGAGGGGTGCTGCTTGTTTTCGGAGCCCAGAAACGGACTGGAGGGTTAGTAATCACAAAGGAGCCCTGGCTGTGGCTGGGAGGTTCCTTGTTAGGAAAGAAAGTTAGCAGCAGCTAATGGGTTTCCTTAGAACCTTTGTATATTTTATTTGGGCAAGGATGGGGAGGGAGTAAGCATTCATTACGCACAGTTGGCTGAAGGTTGCCCAGACATTCATTCATCTGTGCATTCACTCAGCCTGCATTTATTATTAATAATAATAGCTGCCATTTAGTAGGTTTCCAGTGCAGACCAGGTGCGGCACTAAGCACTTCAGGTATGATATCTGATTCAGGCCTCACAGCTTCCGCATAAGGCAGACATTATTATCCCCATCTTATTGATAATGAAACAGGCTCAGGAAAGGACAGTGACTTGCTTCAAAGCCTGTGAGATTCAAAGCCAGACCTGTCTGCCTCCAAAGTTTACGCTTTTAACCACAAGGACCTTCTGCCTCCCTGTGTGGGTCTCTACGCCTGGCCTTGGGCTGGGCGCTGGAACAAAGATTTGACGAATTAAATGTTTCTGGAATGACATATGACAGGTCTACTCTGGACCTACAGGGTACTAAAAGCTGGATTCTGCCCTCACTCCTCACTGCTGGATGCCTCCGGGGCAGAGAAGACGGCAAAAGTAGCAGGGAACTTGACTAGGGGACCTTCTCCACCCAGACTAAAAAGAAAGCTGGCTTGGGTAGCCTGTTAGCAAAAGTGGCCCCAAGTTCTCTGCTCCTCCTGTAACCAAGCCTTTGCAATGTGACTTTGTAGGTCCTCCCATTTTGAGACCGTGTCTATTTTCCCATCCTTTGAATCTGGGCTGGTCTTGTGACTTGCTTTGGTCAATAGAATGTGGAAGTGATGTCCCAAACTAGGCCTCAAGAGGCTTGTGGTTTCTGCTCTTCTCTCTCTCTCAGAACCTTGCCATCGTCACGTGACATCCTCACTGGCCTGCTGCAGGATTAGAGACATGGATCCCAGTCACCCCCATGACTCTAAGCCATAGCCATCTAACCACCACATAATAAGACCATTGTAGACCAGTTGGCCTCCAGCCATCCTGGCACCTGGCCACAGAGAGGTGAGAACCCAGCCAAGACCAGAACTGCCAGATGGCCCCCAAAGTGCTGACCTGCAGAATCGTGAACTACATACATGTTGCTTTTTTAAGGCACCAGGTTTTGAGGTGGCTTGTTACACAGAGAAAGCGGACACATGGCTCATCTGTTTCCTTTAGCCGAGAAGCCACAAGAAATGTGGTCAGAATCCAGGCCTCTAAACCAAGGATGTTTCTGGACCCCTGGGTCTTGCCAATAGTCTCATGTTTGTTTTTTCACTGCCTCTTTCCCCATTGGATCTAATTTTAAGATAAAGGAAAGATCACAGACTGGAAGGCAGAGAATGGAGGCAAAGATCTATCGATGGATTCAGTATGGAGAAGTGAAGGAACATGGCGCCATGAGTTGGGGGTCCCAGTCCCTCTAACACCCACACATGTCACAGTCTGTGCTCTAGATTTCTCATCTGTGACATCAGCCTTTTGTATCATACACATATCAGAGAAGACACTATGTGGACCATGGGAGGAGGAGAAGCAAAGCCAGGGAAACTAACACCCCGTATGACTTTCCTAGGGCTGCTATGATTATAACAAATTACCACAAATTTGGTGGCTTAAAACAACATAAGTGTATTCTCTCACGGTTCTGGAGACCAAAGGCCAAAATCAAGGTGCCAATAGGATGGGTTCCTTCTGGAGACTCTGAAGGAGGACCCCTTCCATGCCTCTCTCCTAGCTTCTGGCAGCTCCTGGCAATCCTTGGCATTCCTTGGCTTGTAAGTGTATCAGTCTGCCTCTGTCTTCACATGGCCTCCTTCCTGTGTCTCTTCCTTCTCCTCTTACAAGGACACCAGTAATTGGAGTTAGCACCCACCCAAAATCCAGGACGATTCATCGAGAGATCCTTAACTAACTGTATTTGCAAAAATCCTATTTCCAAATAAGGCCACATTCGGAGGTTCTAGGTGAACATGAATTTTGGATGGGACACTATTCCATCCCCTGATTGTTTCTGGAGCAGCAGCCCATAGAGACATTGTCAGAGGAGACCCCACCAACCAGCCCTCATCCAGTCTTGGGGTGATGGTTATGCTCCAACACAAACCTGAGATCCTGGGATGCAGTCCTCATCCAGACCCTCCCTTGTGCCTATCTTGTTTGAGAAGGGCAGAATTTACACCATGAACCTCCATCCCAGACATGCAAAGAGCAGAAACGAGGGCTAGCATAACATGTCTGTTATTTCTAAGGAAAATACAAACCAAGATAAAAGTTGAAAGCAGAGCTTTTATCCCCCAAATCCAAGAATGGCCTAGAGGATCCCCTGAAGGAGCTATGGGAAAAGACCTGCCTGCTCTCCAGGGGAGAAATGCCTCAAAACCTTCACAGTAAGGACAGGCCCAAGCTGACATTTATCCATCCTCCCCCTCACTTGTTCACCACATACACACGGGGCTGGATGGTGGACATTAGTCCTGCCTTCCTGGAGCCCAAGGTCCAGCAGCAGAAACAGACAGGACCACTCAGGGTAGGGCTTGATGAGGCAGAGGAAGGCTTCTTGTGGAGACAACATCTGAGCTGGCCCATACGGGTCCTTGAGAGCACACAGCAGGAGGCAAGGAGGCAGCCATCCTGGCAGAAGGAATAGCTGGTACACAGGCTCGGTTGGACAGAAAGCACGGTATACCCCAGAATAGCATGTTTCTACAGTGGGGCACGGGGTGGAGGTCGAGCGCTCACAGGCAGAAGCAGGCGGCCATCGTGGGAAGGAAGTCTGGTGCAAGAATATCACAGGCTGGCAGTGGAGAGTGATGGTTTCTAGGACCCTGTTCATCCTGGTCCCCAGGGTCCTAGGAGGATGTGGATTGAGATAGAGGTTATGAGGACAGCACACTAAGTGATGTGACCCACACCACAGGAGCCGAGTCATAACTCCTTGGTCCAAACCTGACCCCAGGAAAACATGTCTTCAGAAAACATTAGAAGCACCAACATTACAACTTCCCAACTGCTTCACACAAGGTCCATCTGCCCCCTAACCCGACTCCATGACCGTCCACTTTCAGGAGGGAAGGCAGAGAGGAGGGGGAGAGAAGTTGCTGGAAACTTTGTCAAGGAAGGTAGTCTTGCCCTTGATTTGTATCATTCATATCTCATTTGCTAATGTTCCAACTAGGCCATAGCCAGACTTCTCGGTGCCTGAAACAAACCTCAAACACCCTGAATTCTGGACTGGACCTCTGCCTGCCTTCCCCACCTTGACCTCTGCTCCTGGGCTTATGTCTCCAAGGCCTGAGGCCACTTTCTTAGGAGGCCTCTAAGACTAACTAGGAAGAGCTCACCCACCCTAAGATGCTATCAGCTCCTAGAGAGATAGAAGGAACTTGGAGAAAAATCTGGATGCCTTCTTCCCCACCCCAAGTTCTTTTTAACATTGTACTTGCTTGAGATTGACAGTGACATACCCAGGCCCCTGATCTTTGTTTGAGAAGGTTTGCTTTCCCTTGGCATCTTGCCTATAAGCTCCATGACTGACTTCTACTTTGGAACTTGAAGACAATTCCTGAGCTAGTGCTGAGGGAGTCGGCCACTCACCAGGCCTGAAATGCAGAGCTTAGGGACCTCCTGGACAGAGGGGGTCCCACAGTGGAGGAGGGGCTCCTGGAGGCAGGTTAGAGCTACACCATAATGGGAACTCCTTGAAGCAGGAAAAGCAGGATGACAGGGGTGCCTCAATTTTGTCATCACAACCAGCCTTGGTGACTAACACAGAAAATGGTCAGATTTATCCAGTCTGTCATCTGCCTTTGCATATGCTAGGACCTCTGCCAAGTGCCTTCCCACTCTCTGCTTAGAAATCTCTTCCTTCAAGATGCAGCTCAAGGGCCACTTCCTTGAGAATCTGTATGAACTCCCCCAGACCCAGTTACCTGTCCCCTCCTCTGTAGTCACACACCACACACAGCCTCCTCTACAGAATTCCTCATCAGTTCAGATGTCTGACTTCTACCTCCCCACTCTAGGCTGTAGACTCCCTCCTACAGGGCCCAAACCTTACTCATCCTTGCATCCTCAAGGCCTGTCATGGAGCCTTGCCCTTCGTACCGAGTTTCCCCAAAAATAAAACCTAACCAGAAAATAAGCCCTAGCATGATTTTTCAGGATGACATCCCCTGAACATAAGCCCTAATGTGTATTTTGGAGCAAAAATTAATATAAGACCAGGTCTTATTTTGGGGGAAACACAGTAGGTGCTCAGCAAATTGGGGGTGGAGGAAGAGAAGGAAGGAGGGAGGGAAGGAGGGAGAATAGATACATTCAAATGATTAATATGTTTAAAAAGGCATCTGAGCTTGTGGGTGAGAAGGAATATGAGTTCTGTATCTTTTCCCTCCTTGCCAGGACTCCAGCAGGAATTAATGTCTTTATCACTGCTGACCTCACTCTTCAGCATCTCAGAGATGCCCAGGGGTTCCCCCAACACCTGCCTCCCAAAAGGAAAGGCACTGGTGAAGGCCAAGTTCTCCCCAGTGTCGGCAGGGAGGTTGTCTGTGCACAAGGACAGAAGTTAAGCCCTTGGAGGGGGCCTTTCTTGTCGCACAGCAAGCAAACAGGAGGCCACGGGAGGCCCATGGGACAGAGAGCAGGCCACATCCAGCTGCTTCTGTTCTCAGCAAAACGGGCCTTCTATACTCAACATGGGCCCCACTTCCAAGACTTTGAGGCCAGAGCCCAATATGACCCTCACAGGGCCTCCCCTCCAGCATCCATGGCCCCTGAGACCACCAGGGTAATGTAATGAAACAAAGACATGTCTGGCTCTCAGCAGCTTGGAAGCCTTTCTCGGTCCCACACTACCCACCTGTCAAGCAGAGACAAGCAAGTGCTGCCTGCAGCCCAGCTCCAGGGGAAATTGGGACGATGGTTGCATTATGTCAAAATTCTCTCTCGTTATTGGAATTTTCCCCCTCCCCAGGTTTTCTCCCAGATTAGCTCCCCTCCCATCACTATAGCAACCCACATCCCCTGACAAGGTTCAAGGGCATCAGTAGGAGCAATGGGAGAGGGGAGCATGTGCATGGAGCCCCCACAACCATGGTCCATTTGCACCCTCGGAGGTCCCAGCTGGTGAAGTGACTTCTTCTGTGGGTTCCTGGCACCTTGGATCACCTGGCACCCACCCATGAACTGGGAAAATGTCCTCACCCCCAGATATCCCCAGATACCTATTGAGGGGGACTTTTACTAGACCAGGTAAAGCTGGTCGGGACTCTCTGCATAAACAAGTACTAGAAACCTGGAGTTAGAACTGCTCTAGTGAATACTTCTTCTCCACCTCTCTTGTCCCATAAGGCAAAGCGGCTCCTCTCCGTCAAAACGCACTTTCTGATGGATTCAGCAGCAAGACCTGGCAATAAGCAGCGCTCCTTTGGTGTCTTAGAACACATTCCCCAGCTGGTAGGTAGGGGCTACATAGTTCAGGTATATTTCTGATTTTGATCCTGGAAATGGAGAAATTACTAAGAAATAATCCTCTGCTAAGATTTTAGATGAAGTCTAGATGTTTTCAAGGGCCCCCAAATTCCTCCCAGAAGGAAATAGGAGAGAAACTCTAAGGCCCAGCATCAGAAAAGTATGGGCTAGTCACAGTGATAATCCGCCCTGCAAGCACCCTGGGTTGCCCTGGTGATGGGAAGAGCCAAAACAGGATGAGAGCTACAAAACATGGCAGTGGGTAAAGTTAAGTAAACTTTAGTGAGACATCCACAACTGGTCCTTTATGCTGCTGCCAACATCCTGAGACAACCTTTTCCCTAACACTGGGAGGTAACCCCTCCTCAGCCCTCTTTCTTTCGCATTTAATTCAAGGGCACTGGTGACAGAGGACATGACAGGAAACAGACCACTCATGGATGCCGGTCCAGGCCCCTCTTCTTTTCCCACCAGAGACAGATCTAAGGGTTACTTCCTCAACTGCTGTGATACTGCAAAGTTGTCCAGGTTCAGGACTCAGGACCATGAGGTGGATCCCTGGGGAAAAGCAAGCCAGCCGTGTGTGTGTGTGTGTGTGTGTGTGTGTGTGTGTGAGTGTGTGTATAAACTCTGGGCTATCAGGCCAAGCTCTGCAGACTGTTGCATAGCCAGGACTGGGCTCTGCAAGCTGAGTGATGGTGAAATGGTTATTAGTGTACAGAACACCAGCATTGGCAATACTGGCTTAGCATTCCTGAGGTGCAAGATGCAAACTGGGAGACATTTCTAACCCCGTGTGTGTGTGTGTGTGTGTGTGTGTGTGTGTGTGTACACACACATGCGTGCATGTACTCCTATGTGTACAGTGGTGGTGGCTGAGAGTAGGACCTTTAGGACACTTGTTTGGACATTCTCCACTGCGTGTCCCCAGGCTGTCTGTCCCGAGTTCCAGCTCTCTGCATTCTAGGAATCTGCCTTCACATTTCATAGAGCCAGCCTTGGTTCCAAAAAGAATGGGCCCACAAGGCAGAACAAGGGCCATCTAGGAAGTTATGGAGAGATCCACCAAGTGTCGATGGAAGGACGACACTATGGCAATGAGAACTGTGGGGGAAGCAAAGGCAGGCAGGTTTCATTCTCAGTTCCTGACCAAGTGCTGCACCTGCGTTCTCCGTGGCGGGTTAGAAGCGGTGACAGGGCAACACTGGGTTTGCGGGGACCCACTTCTTCAAAGGGAGGGTCTGCCTCTCCACCTCAGGCTCCTGTGGACAAGAAAGCAGGGGCCAGTCCCCCCCAAGAGACAGAAGACAAAATGAAGATGGGGGCTCCCTACAATGGGATGGAAGAGCCAGACGGGGGTCCCTACCATGCTGTCTTGAACCCAACGCTGACGAAACTGCTCAGCAAAGAGCCCTGTGACCTGGCTTTTCGCCAGGTCCTCAGCCCAGTCCAGGGGCAGGCACTGGCTCTCCGCACGCACCAGCCTTCGAGGGAAAATCCTGTAAGTGGGATGAGCTGTGAATTTGGGCAGCACTGCTGTGGTGTGTGTGTGTCTGTGTTTTCCAAGACACACAGGTCAAATAAGACAGGACAAAACTAGACGCCAGCAAAGAAACAGAAGTGGCACTGCCTGGGGTGAAGGCGTGACTGTACTGGCAGTTACTTCTCAGAAAAGAGAACAAACGCTTCCCCGGGAGGCCTGATCACAGGCAAGGACTGGCACCGCCACACGCCAGCCTGTGACTCTAGGGAAGCCCTCCAGGTAGGACAGTGGGGCTAAGGTGGATGCAAGACAGCAGTAGCCAGGCCTGTGGTCACCAAAGAAGCCTGTCCCCACTTGGGGCCCAACATCAGGCAACACAGCTCGGACTCTGCAATGTCTGAGGCAGGTTGGTGTCTGCTTTTCCTCCATGTGCCTGTGAGGTGGGCTCCACAGGCCTTTATGGTCCCTAGACTAGAGGCCCTTTGTCAAATCAGAAACTATGGAAGCAGGTCATGGAATGGAGCATTCCTGCTTGGAAATGTGGACTCTTTCCCTAACAGGAGTGCCTGGATCAAGGTCAGTGTCAGACTCAATCCTGGGTGAAACCATTGGGAAAGATGGACTCAAAGCAAACATACTCTCATTCAGTAACTGAGCCAACTAATCCTCATGGGAAAGGATATAAATGGGGTCATTCCCATTCATGGAATTCACTCAGCAAGGGTCTGCTATGCCCAGGCTTCTGTGCTAGTCGTGGGGGGACCGGGGGGACCAAGACACCCAGTCCTTGCCCCTGTGGAGGAGAGGCAGGATTCTAGATCAGCAGGTGGGTATTGGTGCCATTACCTAGACTGAGACCATAAAGAAGAAACACTCTTGGGAAGGAAGGGGTTGGGTTTTGTCATGGACACAACGAGTTTGAAGAGCCTGTAAGATATCAAAGTAGAATGACTGACAAGCCTTTGGGTTTGAGGTCTGGAGCACAGCAGAAAGGCCCGTGGATGGCACGAGCATAGGGTGGAAAGGCTCTGAGGTGGCTGAGCCCCTAGGGAAAGCATAGAAGACAAACCTGAGAAACACAAACACTCAGGGGATAAAGGGGGAGAAGAGTCTGAGGAGGAGGATGGAAAAAGCAGGGAGGAAACCATAGAGGGTTCTGGGAAGGAGGAAGGGTCATCTGAGTCCATTGCTGGCAAAAGGTCAAGTAAGACTCACTGGAGATCTTAAAGAGAAGAATGTCAGTGTCACGTTGGGGGTGTGGATTGAGCTGTGAGTAAGGGAGGCCATGTAAGTTGCAGAGGGAAGGAGAGGCAACAGGTAGTAGCTAGAAGGGAAATTTGGGAAGAATTATGTTTTGGTTTTATTAGAATGGAAACACTTGGCATAGTTCAAGGTTGTTGTGAAGGAGAGAGTAAGTTAAGAGAGAAAGGTCTAGAAAGAAAAAGACTGCCAAGCTCAGGCTGGTGGGAATGTAAAGTCGAGCCCAGGTAGACTTGCCCATAGTGGGAGAAGACGTGTTAGCCCTGTATCCGAAAGGAGGAAGCTGAGAAGGCTCGGGGAGCTTCTGGATCCGGGCAGTTCTCATGTGTTGTCAGGAGGTGTTTCTCACAAAAACCTAGGACAGAGGAGGAAATGGAGGAAACAGCCTTTAAGAGGTCAGGTGACCTGCCTACAGTCACAGACTGGTGAGCAGCAGAGTTAGGATTCGAACCCAGAACCATGCGTCTCCAAAATCTACACAACGAATTCCATAGGCCCAGTAGGAAGGATAAAATAAAGTAGCTTCATTTCCCCTCTGCATCCTTTTTCTGAGTTTCCCTTAAAAGTTAGCCCTTGTTTGGGGTAGAAAAGGGAGAAAGAAAAGCCAGGCCAGCTCTGTCATCCCACTCTGGCTCTGAGGAGGGTACGAGCCCAGGGAATTCGTGCAGCTTCTAGCATTTCCTTTCAACAGGCCGGGAGTCCGCAGGGCCTTCTCTTCAAACGATCAAGCAATTCATAAACACAGGACTTTCAGGGGACAGCAATGAATCTCGGGGGCTCCGCTAATTAAAATGCCCGTATTACATTTCTTCCTCAAGGACTCATCTGCTAATTTTTAGGATTATGGTACATTGATTAATTTATACAAGTTTTTAATCCCTTTGTGCTTAATGAAGTCCAGGAACATGGGAACAGGCGCATAATTGAGCTTCATATTATTTTATTAGGGAGAATCATGGCCCAACGTGTGGTGGAGAAGTTTGTGAGGGTAAGAGGCAGAGCTCGTGCTATTAACCAACTCGTCTCCAAATGCCAACAGGGACATTCCCTTGGGGCAGACACAGAGGGCATTCATCTTTCTAAGTCATGCTGTTCTGCGGCTCCTGGTGGACTGCAGGGAAAAGCACCCCATCCTTGGTGTGGGGTGCGGTGCCCACCATGGCACAGCCACCTTCCCGCATCTGCTCCCCCACCTACCCACCACTTCTACCATGTACATGCACCCAGCTGCCCCTACCTCTGCCCCCAAATATCCTACCCTGACACAGGCTCATCTTTTGGTTCCAGCCTAAGTGCCATCTCCTCTGGAGAGCTGTCCCCTGCCAGGCAAAATTCCCTCAGACCTAAGAGCCTAGGTCTCAATCTTGGAAGGTCCCACTGCAAGGGAAATTACTTAATTACTTAGAATGACTCAAAGGCCAAAACAATTCAGGATGAACAAGGTGGCTGAGGAAGAGAGTGGAAAGCTGGGGGAGACCTCCTCACCTCACCTGGTGTCCCCATCTCCCTGTCACCCAGGGTTTGTTACCCAGGGCCTGAACTGGGGGCTAGCAGACTGCGGCTGAAGTTTCTTGGCTCACCTCTGTCTCTGTGTGACCCTGGGTGAGTTCCCTTCTCTAGGCCACAATTTCTCCAGCTATGAACTCAGGCAAGGGACCTAACTCTGGCTCCTGGGGCCCTCTCCAGCAGGAACATTCAAGAATTACAGCAGAACTCCCCATAAATCCATAGGATTCTGGTCCAGAGCCCTGGAGTTTGGGTCCCGCACCCTCTAGAGGCCATAACTGGAGTTGCAGGTATGAATCAATAGAGAGATTGCTTGCTTCTCCTGAATCTGGATGATTCCAGGATAAATCCTTCAGCCCAGAGGGCTGGTTGTAAGGATGGTTCCTAAGGATGTAGAACCCAAAATCTCAGTTGAATTTTTATTCTTGCTTTCTCTATCAACTCCCCCACACACACACCGAAAAGATGCAAAGCCCTCTCTCTGTCACTTCTCCCCGTGTAAATAAAGGAAGGTCCATAAAAGACAGCTTCAAACCAATGAGAAGGTAAAAGGAACCTTCTGGAGCTCTTGGTGCCCTGAAAATCACAACCCAAAAGTACTTCAATGTTCATTAATCAGGGAGAATGAGAGTGGGGATGGCGGCCTAGCATCTCACTCAGCCCTTCTCCAAGCAAAGTGTGCTGCTCCCATAGAAGCATCTCAGGCGGAGGATTTCAAGGGAACCCATCACTGCCTAAAATTATTCTTCCATGGGATAGGCAGAAAAGGGATGTTGTGCTTAAGAAGGCATCCAAATCCCAGCCCATGAGTTGAAGTCAAATAATTATCTGCCTTTGTTTTGCAAATGAGGAAACTGAGAGACAGTGAGAGACAGAGAGAGACAGAGAGACAGAGAGAGACAGAGACAGAGAGACAGAGAGAGACAGAGAGACAGAGAGAGACAGAGAGACAGAGACAGAGACAGAGACAGAGACAGAGACAGAGACAGAGAGAGAGAGAAGATCTAGGTTCCTGACCCTCAGACTTATGCTAGACCCCCAAATCCCTGCTATCTCCCACTTCAGAAAAATTTCTGAATGGGGGACATGAAACAAATCAGAACTCCATCCATGGTGTCCTGTGTCCAAGTGAAGCAGAAAATATCCAGCAAAGGGCTGGAGGGAGCATTTGTCCAAATGACCATCTCCGCACCCACCCCCCAATTCACAAACATTCCAGGGTTTTCTGTCATTATAATGATAAAACTGCCTGCTTCGATTATATTATTTAAAAAATAATAAACAAAATTATCAGTGAAATGTTTTGTTTTGTTTTTCTCCCTTTAAAGCAGACTGGTTCAAGAGCCTTCCTGGGCTGGCAAAGGGGCCTCTGCAGAGGTCGGTGGACATCAGCTTCATGTGGGCTCAAGGCTGAAAGTTCAGGTCCTGTCACTATGGGATGTGGAAATACACAAGGAGCGTAAAGTGATGGTGATGCTGCAAATTCACCTCCAGACCCTTTCAACCAGGTCTAGAAATTGCATTCATCTGAACAAAATGTTAAAGGAGCACATTAAGATGTCTCCGCAACACCCAAAGTCATTTTCTAAAAGGAAAGGAGAATAACTGTTCTGGCCAGCTGTTCTGCCTTTTTTATATTTATTAGAAATAAAATCCATTTGCAGCCCACGGTGTATTATTAGTGGAGACAGGCTTGCAAATGGTGGCCTGAAGTCCTCTTTCCTATGTCATTTAGAAATAAAACACTAAGTTTACTTTTAAAAAGAACAGCTTTAATTTTAAGAGAAATTTCAGGCATGCCAAATGTCATGTCATGAAAACAATGTATGTCTGTTTCTTTCTTTCTTTTTTTTTTTTTTTTTTTTGGTATGTTTCTTATGCTGTAATATATAGTCATATTTTGGGTCCTATTAAATATGCATTTGGTCCCAAACCCAAACATGAGTCCAATGTCATTTTTCCCTAATTGCCAAGAAATCATTCTCTTTCAAACTTCATGAAGCATCATTTGTCATTAATTGGAGAAAGGTCAAAATTTTGATATTATGTTTTGATATTATGAATATTATTTACAATTTTATCTTAGTTTTAAAATCCTATTTTAATAATATACCAATTTTAGTATCATGTCTTACTGAAAATCACATTTTTATCTCTTACGCCATGAAAATATTGTTTTTAAAAGTAATTTCAACATTCATAAGGGGTGTTTTGAGATTATTTCTTACTGTGAAGAGAATCTTCAAGCCAACAAATGTTGGCAAGGGCAGGTCTAGATGAACTCACTTCCAACCATCTCCTAGCAAAACCACGAGTCTGGATTCTCTAAAGTACCTCGAAGTTCTCCACAGCCTGGGATGCACAGGCCTGGACAGCAGACAGCAAATGGTGAAGGCACCTGCTGTCCACTGTATGGGACCTGCCCAGGAAGTTCAAAAGGCCTGGGCGAAAGGAAAAGGCCCCTTCTCTTAGCTGGAGAACTAAAGGTAACCCCAGCAACCGGCTAGAGACTTCAACCTTCATTTGCAACCTCACGAAGCTTCCAGAATAGTCACCTGTCTCGCTGTTAGGAGCTCAACTGGGTAGAGCTCTTTCCAATTGGGTTGGACTCTTTCCTAGGAAATGATCACCATGCAGAAGTACAAAGATATTCAGTGCAGTATTTTTATAATAATAACAACATTCAAAAACAACCTAAATATCCAAGACCAGGAGATCATTTGAGCACATCACTGGAGCAGGCATTCATCAGGATATGGCAGAGTTCACGTAGTGTGCAAGCCATGTGCACACCCATTCACACGGCCAATTGCACAATCCAAGAGCCTGTTAGCTCCTTGTTTACCAACATGTGCTTTATAAAGTAAAATGCTTAGGACATGATGTTTTGGAAGGACAGGTTCAAAATTCCGTATTAAATTCAACATGTGATTAAGAGCATAAATTCTGCCACTTATTGTATGACCTTGAGCAAATCACTTAACTTTCCACATTTCAAGCCCCCTCCATCTATAAAGTGGAGATAATATATGCAGGGTTGTCATGATAATTAAATGATATAAAAATGTGTCAAATGATTAAGGAAAGGCTTGATTTCTTCTGCTATTAATGCTTCCTTGTAGCATTATTAATATTATTATCCTGCCTTGATCACTTTTCTAAAGATAACTACATCTTTTACAGCCTATGCTATGAACAGGAACCATCTCTGGTTTGTGATACTCAGGACAATTTTCAGTTTTTGTCTCATGCTTTTAGGCAAATTCCTAATTCTTTTACAATGAACACATCTACTTCGTAATGAACACATCTACTATAACCAGAAAAAAAATTTAAATAAAGGGAAAAAGTAAGTTCTTCCCCCACAGAAAGCTTCCAACCTGACTTGGTCTCAGAGAAGGGCTGGTACTCAATTTGTGACTCAGACACTTTGGTATCTCAATGGGAACGATCCCATTTTGCAGATGAGAAAAGTGACACTTTTGTCCAATGTTGCTCAGCGATTAGTGATGGAGCTGGCACTACAATCCAAGCCTCCTGACTCCCCAGCTCTGTGAAAATGAATTCAAAGTCCTGCTTTTTCTGTCGATAGTGAGTTCCCCATCTCCGGAAGCAATCCAGAGACCCATGCTCACCTCTCAGAACAGCTACAAGGAAGATTGCTTCCATGTGAGTAAAGTGGCCTCTAAAGACTTCTCTAACACTGTGATCCTATAATGTAATTCTAGATGTGCCAGACTTTAAAAAGCCAATCATGAGGACAATGCCTTCCGACAAAGTGTAGAAGTTCAAAAGAGAAGAAAAAGATCTCATTTACAGTGGAGAAAAAAGGAAAGAATTGTAATAGTGGCAGAGATAAACAAATCTTCTCCATGCAGAAGGCTCTGAAAGAAACATGATTAAATTTTGTACTTCCTGCCCTGCCCCTTTCCTTCAATGGCTGTGTGTGTGTGTGTGTGTGTGTGTGTGTGTGTGTGTGCGCGCGCGCACGCGCGCAAAGAATGAGATCTACCCTCTTAACAAATGTTTAAGTGTCCAATACATTATTTTCAACTAAAGGTATCATGTTGTAAGCAGATCTCTAGAGTGTATTCATCTTGCTTGACTGAAATAGCACTATTGACAATAACCAAGATATGGAAACAACCTAAATGTCCATTGACAGATGAATGGGTAAAGAAAATGTGGCATATACATCCAATGGAAGTTATTCAGCCTTACAAAAGGAAATTCTGCAATAGGAGATAACAGGGGTGAGCCTTTCGGACGTTATGCTAAGTGAATATTATACCTTCTTAACGCCTTAACTGCTATAGCTTTACAACAAGTCTTCATACCTGGCAGACTGAATCCCACCTTATTCTTCTCCCAAAGTGCCCAGCTATTCTTAGCTTTTGTCAATTCTGCATTCAAATTAGAATAAACCTAGGAAGTTCCATACCTTGTTAGGACTTTTACTGGAATTACATTGAATTGGTAAACTAATTTGAAAAGAACTAACATCACTTCATTATGGAGTCCACATAGCATTGAAAATGGCGCATCTGTTTATTTAGGTTTTCTTTAGGTGTTGTAATTTCCTTTGCTAGAAGTCATATACAGCTTTCATTATATTTATTGCTAAGCATGTTACTTTTGTGCTGTTACTGTAAATAGTGTCTTCCATGGCTTGTTGCTGATGTACAGAATACGATTGATTTTTATATATTGATCTTATAGCCAATAAACTTAATGAACTCTCTTATTAATTCTAATTATGACCTTTAGAGTCTCTTAGGTTCTCTTTGCAGACAATCATATTGTCCATCAAGAATGGCAGTTTTGTTTCTCTTCTTTCCAATCTGTATAACTACCGTTTTATATTCCTCTCACTACGCTGGCTAAGACTGCCAACATAACACTGAAAAAACAAGATAAAAGTATACACTCTTGTCTTCTTAATTTTAAGGTAAATGTATGCTTCCCATTAAGTATGAGGAGTTTTTAAAGGAGATTTTTGACATATGTACATTGTCAGTTTAAAGAAGTTCCCCATCACCAGAGCTGCACAAGCACAGAAGGTAACATGCCCATATATCTCAATCTGCCAAATTCTTATCTGTCATTGAAGAATAGTTATGAATAGTGACCCCTTTCATCTTCCCTAAAACCCTAAAAGGGTTTTAGTTTGGATAATAAGTTATATGCTCCTTCTAATAGAAGGATGATATTACATGGTGGTGCCGGGGAGGCAATTTGATCTACGCTTATGAGATGCATGAGGACTTCCTAGGTTTTTGGCAGCCTAGAGGTTCCAGAATGTTCTCTGCCTAACTGGGAAACTTCCATCCTCAAGTAACAAAGCCATAACTACCTGCTCCTTCCCTCTGCAAATGCATGAGGAGAAATGCTCCAGGGACGGCCCCAATATTGCCCAATTTGCCATGAGAAGCAAGAGACACACACAAAATGGAGTAATTATCTCATCAAAAAACGAGCACGCGCGGCAATCTGAGAATGAAGCTGATAACAACCTGGCCTGTCACATGCTCTATTTTGTCACTTACATCCCCAATATAAATGCAAAAATGTGAAAACCAGGGGCGAGATTGAATGGCGATGGATCCATTCTGACGCTGGGCATGAGCCACTTATTGAAGACGTAAATTATACTGCTGTCACCATCACCCTCTCTATTTGCAAATAAATGTTGTCATCTAATTGTACAAGACTTGGAGATTGTTTAACAAGTTTCTCCACAGAGGGGCTCGGCGTAGGCTCAGATTCCCTGGACACCCAGATTCTCTGTCTACTTTGGTCATCTCTCTTTGTTTCCCATGACAGGCACGGTTATCCCATCCCCTCAGCCTTTTTTGGAGATAAAGCTACAAAGATCCGATGTGCTTCTTAACTGATTCCATTAAAGGATCATTAAGGATGGAAGACAGACAGAGGCAGCCTCTGAAAAAAGTAGTGAAGAGAAGGAAGGTCTTGATGCAAGAGGAATCACCAAGCAGAATGGTCAAGGATGAGGGCTCGATGGCAGAAAAGCTCTTCTTTCCTTCTTGTTCATGCCAGAAGAAGAATAAGTCACACAAAGGCCAGGGGCAAAGGCTAGAAACCAAGCCTGCAGTTTCTAGGGCACTTGGGCGTGGGGGTGTTTCTGAGCCCACGGACGCCCCATTTGCTATCTGTACACAGGAGACTTCAGGAATGACATGACAAGTGATAACAGCAAAGCTGCAGTGACACTGGCTGGGTCCCACTCATGCATTTATTCATTATCCAACAGCCAGCTAGTGAGCCCTGGCTTAGTTTGGATTCTCCCAGAAGCAGACCCTCAGATTGGAATCCAAGTGCCAGCAGCCTGTTTGGGAGGTGAAGGAAACACCTGGAGAGGAGTGTAAAAGTTAAGGCTGCCTGATCAAGTTCCTTCTATGATGAGCTCTTAGATTCAGTAGAGAGCCTGTGTCTCAGACTAATTCCTCCAGAGAGGGGAGGGAGCTGGGATATTTGAACATGCCGTCATCGGTTGTACGCCACTTTTCCAGCGTTGTTCATTTCCCCACTTCTGCTCTTCCATTCAGTGGGGCAAAGCATGCTTCAGCAACCTAAGAAAGTCCTCAGGCAAAGAAATAGAAACTGGCAGTCAGAAAGCAGGCCAAGTGACTTTAAAACAGCAAGGGTTAGGTGATATGGGCAAGGCATCAATGTCTGCTACCAGCTCCTACTATGTGCCAAGAACTGCGCTACATGAGCTGGCTAAAGCCGTGGACAAGTCAGAAATGGTCCCTGACTGTGTGGAGCTTGTTAGAGGCAAACAGAAGCCTACATGTCCCTGTACCTCTTCCCAGGACAGGCAGGAGGGAGGTCCCCACAAGCCTGTGCCTTGGTGTTCACCCAGGGGTCACCTCTACTATCTCTGAGTCTTTGACCCCTGCCCTATGTCATCTCCATTCCTCTCTCTCAGTCCCTCTCACCCATGCTCTGAAACGTCTCCTTTCCCCTCATCCGCAGTATTTGATAATAATATCAGTGAGGAATGATACCATTTATTGAGCACATACTGGGTTAAGCAACTTACGGTTATTATCTCATTTAAACCTCCAAAACAACCATGACCTTCTGTTCATGCTCCCAGCCCTGCTCCTGCCTTACTCCACCTGCCACATGGGGCCTCCTTGGAAAACAGCATGACATAAGTCAAGTACAAGGTGCCCACACCCCTCTAATCACTACATTTGCCCAACTGGTCACTCCTCTACTTAGGTGAGCCCTGCAGTGTTTGCCCGGGCCTGCCCAGCACTGCCTCCACGGAGGCCCTTCTGCTCCATTCCAGTGACCATCCCGTCTCCAAGGCTAACCCATGCTCAGCATCCTCTCATGTTAGGATCCCAGAGGCAGAAAACGGGACAAGATGGCTTCCGCAGCTACTCTAAGTTACTTTAGACAAATGTCAAAGTTTGCCTCCCTTTCCTTATCTTTCTGTCTTCGCAGCCTGATAACAGGGAATTGAACTGAATCGGTCGTTCTCAAACTCTGCTCCAACAAGCCATGGCTCTGCTTCTTGTGGATCAATGCATTACCCTGTCTCTGAAGACGTATTTTCACGGTGCTTTCTAGACATAATTCCCTGATGATAAAGGAGTGGTTTTCATGGTGGGGATTCAAGACTACTTGGGGGGTGTGGGTGGGGCATACATTTAGCTGCCCCCTTGTCTGTTGCTGCATCAAAGAAGCTCGAGTCAGAGCCTGGGAAATTCAGGCCAAAAAGTGTCAATGACAACAAAAGGCAAGATAATCGCTCTGTATTGGGAAAAAAAGACAGCCACAAAGGAGGGCTGACCTGCTTATCTTGCATTCTGGCAGAACCGCAGACCACCAACTCAGATACTTCAAAAGACCCTGGCTCAGCTCCCCGGCCCCTCCCTCGAGGTTCCTGCAGTGAGAACATCATAATACATCTCCCCGTTTTCTCCTGCACTTTTGAAGTCAAAGTGTGGTCTGGTTAATTAGATGTTAGTGGGGGCCCAGGGGCGCTGGAATCCAAACTCAATAAATTTCATTTCTGAAAGACAAAGAGGTCAAGTGCATATTAAACTTGAGTGTTCACAGAGCTCTGCAGGGGCATTTATTCAGCCGGGTTCCTTATAGTTTTAGGCAGAGAGAGCGTCAGGCGGCTTTTGGAGGCTGGCTGGGTGCGGAGGCAGGCCTGGAAGTGTGCCCGTCTTACATTGTGGAAGGAGTGGGGGGAGTCATTCAAATGTTTTCAACATAAATAGCTCAGTCCCACAGTCAGAATTTGAGATTTCTGCCAACATCCGACTCCTTTCATGAGACCAGCCCAATAAACAGCCTCGCCCTTCCTTTCACCTCCTGCTGAAATCTAACCCAGGAAATCCAACATGGCAGTCTCCCTGGGGGAGGCCAGCCCTGGGAAGAGTCCACTCCAAGCCTCTTTGAGCCCAGTGGACTGGACGCTGCCCCTCACCACACTCTGCTGTTTGTAGTTATCTCAGAGCCACAGCTACACGATGGGAGGCCCTTTTGCTTATTCTTCATCTCCCCATTTCCTTGAGCTGAACAACAAGGGTACATGCACCATGCACACACTACTCCCCAGCTCTGTGGCTGCTGGCCTCTGTGGCTCAGGGAAAACCGATATCCATCAAATGTCCATGTGGCAAGAGACCTTACTACCGGCAGGAAAGCCTAGTGTAGTGCAGGCCCAGGAGCCAGACAGCCCGAGGTCAATCCTAGTCCCTCCTCTTCTCAACTGTGGTCGGCCAGGCATTTATCTAGAACTTTCCACCTCACTTCATGAGTGAGCACCACCTGCTGCCTTTGCCAGGATTCTGAACAGCATTTGACCAACCTTGTTAAAAAAAAAAAAAAAAAAAAAAAAAACTTTCTCAGCCTAATTCCTAACCTAGCTACAAGTTTGGGATAAAACATGTAGAGTTCAAGGCTAGAATCTTAGGGGTGCATTTTGAAATCCCTGTTGTTTTGTTTTGTTTTCTTCTTTTCTTTAGTGTGTTTTGATTGGAGAATGAAGGTGTTAGTCACGCCTGAGATGTCCACATTTAGAAAATTACTGATTCGGCAGTTTAATTACATTTGGAGGCCACTAACTAGGACTGTTTCCATTTATTTAGACAGAACGAATCTTCTTAGTCATGATTTGGGAATGTGATAATCCAAGTGTTGCTTTATCTCGAAAACTAAGCAAACCACCACGGCAGTCTCTCCAAGTAAACGAAATATCACGGTGAGACACTCTAATTTAAATGGCCCCAAAATGCCCTATTTCAAATTTCTTCTCTGGCAAAACCCACCATTGCCTGCTGCAGTGCTGGGTGGGTGGTAACAGTGACTATTGTGGTTGCCCTGTTCTATTTCTGCAGCCTAAAGTCACGCAGCTGCAATCATTCCTTGTCTCTGCACCCCATGTTTTTTGTTTTGGGTGGTTTTCTTTTTTTGCATAGAACCATTGTTTGGAAAAAAGCCCCCTTCCTTTTTTTTTTTTTTTTTTTAAATTTATTGGGGTGACAATTGTTAGTAAAATTACATAGATTTCAGGTGTGCAATTCTGTATTACATCATCTATAAATCCCATTGTGTGTTCACCACCCAGAGTCAGTTCTCCTTCCATCACCATATATTTGATCCCCCTTACCCTCATCTCCCACCCCCCACCCCTTCCCTTTTTTAAAAAAACTTTACCAAGATGCAGTCTACTGTGTTGGAAAGAGTTCTGCTGACCCTACAGGCCTAAATCCAAAGCCTGCATTTACCAACATCTTCAAAAGTCAGAGACCCACGACAGGAAATCTCTAAGAGCTGTTTCTAGTTTAAGCATCTAATCTTCTTAATTAAGAAATCTGAAGAAACCATTCCCAATGATTAACTTGGTAGATGCCATCTGCCTACTTTTTCCTTCCTAAAAATAATTTACCAGAAGCTTCAGAGCCATGTCTGAGGAGAACATCGTAATACATCTCCTCATTTTCTCCTGCACTTTTGAAGTCCAAGTGGGTGGGGCTCAGGGGTGCTGGAATCCAAACTCCTGTTTCCTCATTTGCCCTGACCTTCTGGATTTTTCAGCCATGTCTGTGAGTCAGAGGAGATTGTGTATGATGACTAGGGTCTGAGAAGCTGATCTGTAATCCACTAGAATCACAGCCACCATCCACTTCCCCAGGGTCCCCCGATGGAGATGTGTGTTCGGTAGTCAGATAACCAGACGGCACACTTCAGTTGCACCACAGTTCCTGCAGCCTACTCATGAATAAAGACTGGAGAAAATCTCTGTAAAGCATATCTAATAAAGGATTGGTATCCAAAATATACAAAGAACCCTTAAAACTCAACAATAAGAAAACAAACAACCCAATTTAAAAATGGGCAAAATATCTGAAAAGACAGCTCACCAAAGAAGAAATACAGATGGCAAAGAAACATATGAAAAGATGGGAAACATCATATGTCATTAAGGAATTGCAAATTACAATGATAATGAGGTACTATAATATACCTCTGAGAATGGCAAAATCCAAAACACTGACAACAGAAATGCTGGCAAGGTTCTGGAACAAAAGGAACTCTCATTCTTTGCTGGTAGGAATGCAAAATGGTACAGCCACTTTAGAAGACAGTTTAGCAGTTTCTAACAAAATTAAACATAGCTTTACCATATGACCCACCATGTAAGCTCTTGGTATTTACCCAAATGAGTTGAAAACTTTGGTCCACACAGAAAACTGCTTTTGAATGTTGACAGCAGCTTTACTCATAATTCTCCAAATTTGGAAGCAGTAAAGATGTACTTTAATAGGTGAGCGGGTGATGGATAAACAAATCATGGTACATCACACAATGGAGTATGATTAGCACTAAAAACAAATAAGCTACCATATCAAGCCACAAAAAGAGAGGGAGGAACTTAAAGGCATATTGCTAAGTGAAAGAAGGCTGCATACTGCATGATTCCAACTACATGACATTCTGAAAAAGGCAAAACTATGGAGACAGTAAAAATATCAGCGTTTGCCAAGGGTTTGGTGGGAGGGAAGGAGGGATGAATAAATAGGTGGAACACAGGAATTCGGGGGATGGTGAAACTATTCTGTACAATACTATAATGGTGGATACACACAGAGGGTGCAAAAAAAATGTATACATATTTTAAGAAAGGAAAAAACTGTATTAAAATTTAATACTTAATATATGCTGATAACAAAAGATGAATACAAGTCACATTTGACTTCTGCAATTATAAGAGGTGCTCAAAGTGGTTACCATCAGCATAATTTTAATAGTATTTTCCTGTCTTAAAATGTGTATACATTTTTTGACACCCTCTGTATATTATACATTTGTCCAAATCCATAGAATGTACAACACAAAGAGTGAAACCTAATGTAAACTATATTCTTTAGGTGATATTAACACATCAATGTAGGTTCATCAGTTGTAACACGTGTACCTTCTAATGGAAGATTTAAAAATAGCAAATACTGGAAGGTGTAGGTGAAGGGTATAGGAGAAGTCTCTGTACTTTTCACTCAGTTTTTCTTTAAATCTAAAACTGCTCAAAAAAATAAACTCTATTATTTATTTTTAATGAACAAAGCCTCAGTGGCCTATGGGATAAATAATTAGAGGGTCAAAATAGACAGACTGGGTCCAAAAAATAAAAAATAATAACAAACCCTAAAAAAAACAATAATGGCAAAGATTTCCAAATTGATGAAAAATACCAATCCACAGATCCAAGAGGCTCAACAAAACCCAAGCAGGATAAACCTAATGAAAACCATACCTAAATACATCACAATCAAATAGCTAGAAAGCAAAGATAAAGAGAAAATATTTAAAGAAGCCAAGGGGGTCGGGGACACATTACAGAGAAGGAAATGATAGGACTTATCATTGGCTCCTCAGCAGCAACAATGCAAAACCAGAAAATAATGGAACATCTTTAAAGTGGAAAAAAAAATATTCCTGTCTACTGCAATTCTAAACCCAGTGAAAATATCTTTCAAAATGAAGGTTAAAAAGTACAGCATAAGGAATAGAGCCAATGGAATTGTAATATCTATATACGATATCACAGGGGTAGTAGGTTGGGGGAGGGGATTATCACTGTGTGAGGGGTGTAAATGTCTAACTATTACATTGTTTCGTATACCTGAAACTAATAAAAAAATGTTTTTAAATAAATAAAACTAAGACAATTTGTTACCAATTCCAGTTTCATTTTTCTTTAGGAAGTTATTCAAGATGAAGAAAATGATACCAACTGAAAACTCAGATCTACAGGAAGAAATTACAGTCACTGGAAACAGTAAATATGTGGTTAAATATAAAAGACTTTTTCTCATTTCTTAATTTCTCTAAATGCCAACTCACTGTTTAAAAAACTAACAACAATGTATTTCAGGGAATATGAGGACATAAGGGTAAGGGGGGTGGGGGGTGGGGGGTGGGAGATGAGGGTAAGGGGGATCGAATATATGGTGATGGAAGGAGAACTGACTCTGGGTGATGAACACACAATGGGATTTATAGATGATGTAATACAGAATTGTACACCTGAAATCTATGTAATTTTACTAACAATTGTCACCCCAATAAATTTAATAAAATTAAAAAAAAAAAAGTAAATGTAAAAAAACAGTAGCATAAAGAATAGAAGATACATGTGGATGTATTCTACTACAAGGTTCTGAAATCATTCAATAAGTAATTATTTTGTAAATGATATAATAGTAATAAGTATAGATAAAAATCCAACACAAAAGTAAAAGAGACAAATAGAAAGCAAATGGCAAGAGGGTACTTAAACACAGGCATACAATTATGTTAAATGTAAAGGCAGAGATTTTCAGATTAGATGTCTTTAGGCAAAATCCAAATATATTCTGTTTACAAGGGATTCACTTTAAATATAAAGAAAAATATAAATGACAAATAAAAAGATGAAAAAAACATACCATGCAACAGCACAAATTTACCGAGATCAGAAATTAAACAGAGGACATCACTGACTATACTACAACAGTAAAAGGATAAGAAGGGAACATGCAAAACAATATTTTGCCACCAAAAAATTTAATAAAATTGACAAATTTCTTGAAAAACACAAATTACCAAAACTGACACAAGAAACAGAAAATATAACTAGCCCTATACTTATTAAATAAACTGAAATTTTTAAAGGAAACCTTCTGACAAATAAAACTCCAGACCGATAATGCTTCACTGCAGAATTACATTAAAAAAAATTCAAGAAAAAATAATGCCAATTCTACATCAACTTTTCCAGAAAACAGCAGGACAAAACACTGCCAAACTCATTTTACAAGACCAACATGACTGTGATAGCAAAACCATACCAAAGGGGAATTATAAGAAAAGAAAATCACAGAATGACATCCCTCGTGAACATAGATACAAAAGTCCTTAATAAAATGTTAGCAAATTGAATTAATATATAAAGAATAATATGTCATGATAAAGTAGAGTTTATTCCAGGATTTCAAGATTGGTTTAACATTCAAATATCAATCAATGTATTTCAGCATGTTAACAAATTAAGAACAGCATATGAACATCTCAATAGATGCAGAAAAAATATTTGACAAAATCCAACACTTATTCATGATAAAAATGCTCAGCAAACTTAAATGAGCCATCCTCAATCTGATGAAGGGTATTAATACTTATAGCTAATGTCATCCTGAAGGACTGAATACTTTCTCCACATGATGGAGGACAATGCAAAGATGCCTATTGTCACTACTTCAACATTTTATTGGCTGTCCTAACCAGCGCATCACAGATTGGAAAAGAAGGAGTAAAATAGTTTATTTGCAGGTAAAATAATCATATATACAGAAAATCTTAAGGAAGCTACCAAAAAAAAAAAAAAAACAGGAGCTTAAGAAGTTGCAAGACACAGGCTCAACATACAAGAATCGATTGTATTTCCATTCTGTAGCAACCAACAGTTGGAAATTTTATTTTTAAAAGTACTGTTTATAATAGTATCAAAAAGCATGAAATACTTAGGGATAAATTTAATAAAACATATGCAAGAACTGTAACCAAAACTTCGATGAGAGACAGAACAAAACAATTTTGAAAATGAAAAAGTTCAAGGACTTATACTATTTGATTTCAAAACATACTACAAAGCTACAGTAATCAAGAAAGTGTGGTATTGATGGAAGGTTAAGCACAGCTGGAATTGTGCTGTCTGCATTCAAATAAGGACAAGAAAAAGTGCTCAACATTGTGAGTTGCTAGGAAAATGTAAATTAAAACTATAATGAGATACTGCTATACATGCAATCTGAACTCTCATACACTGCTGGTGGGAGTGCAAAATGTTACAACCAGTTTGGAAAATTGTCAGTTTCTTATGAAGTTAAGCATATGCCTACCCTTCGACCCAGTGATTCTTCCAGGTATTTATCCAAGAGAAATAAAAACATATGTCCACACACAAAAAAAAATAAACAAACAAACAAACAAACAAATAAATAAATAAATAAATAAAACTTGAACATGAAAGTTCATAGCAGCTTATTCATAAGAACCAACCCAAATGTCCATCGACAGGAAAATGGATAAACTATGGTATATTCATACACTGGAATACTACACAGCAATAAACAGGAAAGAACTATTGGTATATGTAGTAAAGTGGATGAATCTCAAACACACTGTGTTGAGCAAAAGAAGCTACACACACAAGAATATACACTTCATGATTCCATTTACATAAAGTTCTAGAACAAGTAAAGCTAACCTATGGTGAGAGAAATCGGAAGAGTAGTTGCTTCTGGTAGAGAGGGCAACAGGGAATGACTAGAGGGGCACAAAGCAGCTTTCTAGGGTGATGGAAGGGTCCTATATCTTGATAGGGGTGTAGGCTACGTGTATGTAAGCATTTGTCAAAGCTGATCAAGCTGTACTGTTAAGATCTACTGTGTGCACCCATACCGAACTAAGCCTTCACTGGTAAATTATACTTCAATTAAAAAAAAGTTAGAGCTTCAAAAGGACTATATGTTCCTCACTTCCTGTGAAACAACAAAGAACGTGAACAGTGCTCAACTTCATTCTCCCCTGCGCGTCCCCCTTACCTCCCATGTAATAAACGTGAATGGGCTGGAGTATGTCCTTTCCCACGCCTCTCCATGCTTCTAAGACTCATAGAGTCAAATCCACAGGCGTATAGGAAGGGGGGTGGCATGTGTTTGTTGGTTTGTTTGTTTGTCTGTTCGTGTGTTTGTTAATGAGAGTTTCCTATGCATGTATTTGCTCCTGTCACCCAACTGTACTCCAGGTCATAGCTGCACAACCTTCCATTGTGCAGACAAACCATAATTTATCCACTTGTCTCTACTCCCTCCACCCCAGTGATGGGCTGTCAGGCTCTTCCCAGTCTTTGTCATTATGAACAATGTTGCAAAATCTTCCTTAATCATACACCTAATCTCCCTGGTGCTTTGTTCCTATAGGAGAATTTCCCGAAGTGGGACTGGTGAATAAAAAAGACAAGTGTGTTATTTGTTTTAATAGATATTGCAGATTACACTCCACAAAAAGGTTGTAGAAATCTCATTTAGTGTTCAGCCTGATATATTTTAAGTTTCTGCAGACTGGCTTCAGAAATGGAAAACAAATTATGAACGTAGCATAATAATCATTTTGGCAATTCATCTATGCTTTCAAGAGGAATAATTCAGCAATATATCTAAGCCCACAAATAACCAAGTTATTCTATCAAAATACATCCTGCGAGGCAGGCTAGCAGGATGGTTGAGAACTGAGTTAATCCCGGCTAAAGGACAGTCCAAGCCTGTTTTACACCATCTCCGTGACCGTGAATAAACTACTTGACCTGTTTGTGCCTGAGTTTCCTCATAAACAAAAATGTAAATAATAATAGTGCCTATATCATGGAAGATTAAATAAAGATAATGTGAAGAACCTGGTACATGGAGATGGAAAGTGTTTGATACATGCAAAGAGCTCTGTAAGTGTTACTTATTATTGGTCAGGTTGCTTAATTTCTCTGGGTCTCCATTTTCTTATCTATAAAATGAGGATAGTAACACCATCTGTCTCACAGGGTGTATAACGTGATTAGAGCAATGATTGGCTCATATTATTAAGCTTTCAACAAAATTAGCTGATCTCATTGCTGAAATGCAACGCTCACCAACTGCAGAGATCTAAGTGCCACGTGGATGGCACCCACTACCTTCAGGAATTCCGGAGAAAGCTAAGTTCCTGCCAGGCCTGTTGATGATACTGAATTCTTGGAAGGCCATGCAAATCTTCCAGAATGCAGAAAGGAATCAATAGGCTCCCTCAGCTTTGTTTCCCTCCATAGCCAGTGCTGCACATTTATCTCTTCCTACAGCTGAGGTGCTCTGAGCATTTGAAGCAGCTCTGCGTTGGCAGCTCACCCAAGCAGCGGACTTCCTCTACCCAGGTTGCGTGTGGAATCTGAAAAAAAGATGATGGCTACTCTTGCAAGATACTGGATCTGGTTGTGGCTAAGCTTCGTGAATGCTCCCAGGTCCACATTTCCAGTGTGCAAACATCCCCTGGTGACCAAAAGAGGGCCAGGTCCACTGATGGAAAACCATGTGCTTCAATCTCAGAGATGGATTTCTGCCCATGCCTGAGCCACCTCACATACAGCAGCCCCTCCTTTATATCTAATGAAAGGGTGGGGGAGGTAGGTGGCATTACCTCATAGGCCTACTGGCCACAAGGAAGAGTTACACTTTGATTGCAGGGCTCAAATAAAACATGGTGTGCTCTTTTGTGTGTATTTGAAGCTATATAAAATCAAGTCATATTTTAATGGACTGTCTCTATGACACGTTTCAAGTGTTTGAATGTGTACAGCATGGAGGGAAGAGGGGTCCTAGAAAAAAATATCAACAACCCAGGTCCTTGATTTTACTAGGAAGGAAATATGATCAAATAAAGTCCACCAGGCAGCGTAAACAAACAAATAAAATACAGGTATATTCCCATGTGTTTCACACGACATCAAACCTGGACCATGGCCCAGATTATCTGTAAAGGCTCATGAAACACAAGTGGATTGCTTATTGATGAAGAGGGTCTTTTAACCCTTAGCCCAGTCTCCTCCCCCCACCACCCTCACCAATTCTACACCCACTGTCAGAATAACCTTTTGGAAACATAGTCGCTCACCTACTCAAACGACTTCTGTAGTTTACTAAGACAACAGGATAAAATCCGAATGTCTGAGTAGAATTCCAGACCTTGTGGGTCCAATCGCATCTCCCAGGAATCCCTGACTAACATCCTTGCCCCAGCCTCCCCGAGGATGCTTGTGTGTCTCTGAAAACCAAGCTCCTCCAACTTTTCTACTGTTAAACTTCTACCTATCATTCAAACCCAATGTCACTTCACTTGTAGATCCTTCTACTATAATACATTGTTCAGAGTTTCAGTTCTGTATTTCTCACATTGTGTTGCAATTACTTGTCCTCCTGTGTGTTCCTATTTATCTCTTATTCCATCTCCCTGAACAGAGCCTGGCAGACATTAAGTGTTGGTAAATGTTGGTGGATGGGTGGATAAGCTGGACAGTTGAATGAATAGCAAACAGAAAAGGCCTAGAAAATAAGGAGAAAAGATATGTGTGTGTGTGACATAGATAGATAGATAGATAGATAGATAGATAGATAGATAGATAGATAGATAGATAGACAGACAGACAGACAGACAGATGCGGTGGGTAGGTATGTAGATAGACAGAAAATAGATAGGTAGGTAGAAAGATAGGGAGGGAGGGAGGGACGGAGGGAGGGAGGGAGGGAGGGAGGGAGGGAGGGAGGGAGGGAGGGAGAGAGAGAGAGATACTAGATAGATAACAGATTTCCTAGGGCTTTTCTACTCCTCCTCTGACCTCCAAATGATTCACACATTCTACTTTCTATAATGGAAAAAAATTTATTTTTGTCTCACATAAAAATTGGTAGAACTTTTTGGCAAAAGAAATGGGGCACAGAACTGACCCAATTTCTTTTCTCTGAGTGAAACCTACTTTGGCAAATCTCAATTTGCAGGGAAGCTCCAGAAGACAGAAAACATCAGAAGAAGGCAGGCTAAGCCTCCAGATACAGGAGAGGATTGCACAACTGAAGCCAGCACTTCCTAGAAAAGTTCCTCACACACCAACATACTGCATTTCAGGGACAAATCAATAAAAAGTCTTCAAATATTTATTGAGGTTTGTGTCAAGCCACACTCGCTGCCCACCAGCTCTGGCCAGGTTCTCTGCTGAAGTCAGGGCTGCAAATTGAGGTAGGCTTATATATTCCTGTGCCATTTCCTGCTGCCTACTTCTCAAATATGCCCCAGAAATTAACTTTTTAGTTACAGACATCCTCATTCACATTCTTCCCTTCCTACAGGAGGCAATAAAATTAGTCATAGTTATAATGGGCTGAGCACTTGCGAGGGACCTTGTCTCATGTGTTACATACGTTATCACATGAGGACAACAGCTCTGCAAAGAAGTTTTGTGTTGGAGCTCCCATTTTACAGATGATGGCATCAAAGCACTAACAGGCTAAGTAGCTTAGTCAAGGTCCACAGCTACTTAGTAGTGGAGCTGGGATGCTAACCCATGCAGCCCAGGTGGACAGCCCACTCAGAAGCACTGCATGAAGTAATTAAAGTGGTAAAAATGCATTTTCCCTCATAGGACAAAATTACTTTCATTCTCTATCTTTTGGAAGTACAACCCTTAAATTATTTTGTTTTTCCCTCATGCCAGCCTTCCACAGCTCTAGGCAATCAGAGAAGAGAGGACGCTGCATTGAAAGGCCTCAACATTCGCCTCCCCCAGCCGCCACACCCCACCCCAATCTTAACCTGCCTTCCAGAAGAGGTATCATTGCACATCATGTTTAAGAAAGAAAGTCTTGTGGTCAAAAAGTTAAATATAGAGTTACAATATGGCCCAGCAATTGTCAACCCAAGGGAGATGAAAACATATGTCCACAAAAAAAAAAAAAAAAAAAAATCACGCATGAATATTCATAGCAGCATTACTCATAATAGACAAAGTGTAAAAACAATCCAAATGTCCATCAGCTTATGAATGGACAAACAAAATGTGGTGCATTCATACAGCAGAATCTTATTCCCATATAAAGCCATATAAAGGAACAAAGTAGCAATAGATGCTACAATGTGGATGACCTTGACATCACTATGCGAGGTGGAAGGAGTCAGACACAACAGGTCACATATTGTATGATTCTATTTACATGAAATGTTTAGAATAGGCAAATCCATAAAGACAGAAAGCAGACTAGCGGTTGCTACGGGGCTGGAGGGACAGAGAAAGGGGAAGTGGCTGCTAATGGGGCCAGAATTTCTCTTGGGAGTGACGAAAACGTTCTGGAATTAGATCATGATAACGGTTTTACAACTTTGTTGATTATACACTTCAAAGGGATGATTTTTATGGTATATTGGTTATATATCAATTTTTTTTAAAAAATGATTGTTTTTAAATGAGCAACTGCCTAGGAAAAAATCTGACTGCCCTGAAGTTGTAAGAGATCCTATGTGAAAGAAACTTAACAGATGCTTTCCCAAATTTGACAACATTCCTAAAAATATATACACTATTACCAATCAAGAGTAGTTAAGCTAAATTTTTTTTTAAAAGTGTTCTAAAGCATTAGTAATCAATACATTTCAATCAATTATGCTAGAGGAAAGATTAAATTATCCTTCTATCTGTGGGAAATTATCATAAATTATTTTTCATATGAAGAGGCAATGATAGTACGTAGCCAAAGATTACAGGGGGGAAATATTAGAGATAAGTTAAGAAAATAATCAAATTCCCTTTTTTTTTTTTTTTTAGTTTCTATCATGTTCACTGTATTTGTCGGTGTTTTTTTTTTTTTTACATGAGTGATTTATTTTACCATTTTTTATTCTAAATAAAAAACCTACTTTAGTACTTTAAAAAGGGGGGTTAAGGGTGAGGAGAAAGCCTTTCTGCTCTGGGAGAGGCAGCAAATCTCTATGAACAGACCCTCTTCTATTCTAGCTCTTCCATCCACGCAGCTGGGGTGGCGAGACCTGCAGCAAGGCTACAGTTTTCTGTCCTTTTTGCCTGTTCTCCCTCTTCCATCAGCGGACCAGACACAGGGGACACCCCAGACCAATAGGCTGGACAGCCTGGGACAGCTCCACTCCAGGAATGGGGCCCTCTCTCTGGTTCTGATGTTTCAAACCTTCTCTGCGGGGTCCTCTGAGTATACGTAGTGTTTTGTCACAGAAAGATGGCCCTGCTGAGGCTGGGTCTGGTCTTAAGGCACATGGATGGAACCAGCTACTCTGACGTCCCTGGAGTCCACTTAGATGATCAAAAGGGAGTCAGTCCTTCAAACCTGCTTTAGTTCTTGGGGTTAAACCTCCCATACACACAATATAACAACTTTGCTTCCTTTTTTTTTTTTTTTTTGTCCTGGGAATAGATTTTCTTCCTGGACATCATAGAAGGGAGAATGGACGGAGATCAGGATTGTGGAATTCCTGGGTCCTCTGGCTGTGATAAACTCTCAGACTTGGCACAACTTCTCACTCCTGAAAAAGGAAAGTGTGATCCTAGATATGGAGAAGAGGCCGGACTAGATGGGTTCCTTGGAGGCTGAGGATTTATCTCGATGTAGCAGAGAGTTAAGTCTAGAGAAGACAAAAATGTGATTGTAAAGGTGGAAAGTTGCGGGGGGAAGGGCCTGCTGGGCAGACATTGCAAGGCGTTGAATGCCAGTAATTCTCTCCTCACAAGACTTATGAGCTTAATATTGTAATAGCATCTCTTAGCAATCCACACCAATTCCCCAGCTAGAAATGCTAACACCAAGAAGAGAAATGAATTTCAACTCTACTACCTGCCCACCTTCTTCATATCCCGTCCCAGACACTCAGACACAGACAATTGAAAAGAGACGGATCTCGGAGGATAAATGTCACTGGTGCCATTAATTCTCTAGGTCACTTTGCAGATTCCTCTGTTCTGAGATGGATGGTTGACGCTATGCTCATAATAATGACCATCAAACCTTAGCATTTGTTTAACATTTTACAATTTATACGAACTTATTTGATCCATGTAGCTCCATGAAGTAAGTACGACAGTATAATTGTTATACAACTATAAAGATAAGAAAACCAAGACCCAGGGAGGTAGAGTGATGGCCTGGTTAAAGGTTGCGTCGTGTGTAAGCATTTTTATGTCTAATAAGTTATCTCAGTCTCTCTAATATGGAAAAACATCTCCCCGGTTTGGAGAATCAGATTAATCTAGCCTAAGGTTTTCTTTTGATGCCTTTTATACAGAGGGAGGGAGTTACCTCCCAATACAGTTCATCCTTGGGGAAAGACCACGCCTCCCCCACCCCCTTGCCCTTCAGACAAAGGCAGATATATATTTTGTATAAATGGATCTTCTGGACCCTTGAATCAACAGTTCTCACCTCGTGGGTTTTATAAAAACCTGTTGCTAGTCAGTTCTCTTTCCAGACAATAGAGTAAATTCAACCTTCCTCTCCAGCCTCAATCACAACTCACCTTGAACAGATAAAGAAAGCAAGAACACAGGAAGAAGGCTACACAGGGGTGCCAGTCTGAAAGCCGATGCACGCTGAGCAACAACAGAGCAACACATTTCAAACACCCCAGCAATAGCCAGGGCAGATGACCTGGCTCTGCACCCGTGTTCTTTCTCTGGCCCTGCAGGAGCAGGGACCTTCCCGTGGACCCACTATTCCTCTGGTGCTGCCACACCCAAGCCCTGCAAAGCTGGGAGGTCCAGCAGACACTGAGCAGGTCAAATCAGAAAAGCAGATCCAGCCAAGAGAGCAAGGAGGGAAGGAGAAAGGAGGCCACAGAGATGTAAGCAGTCCAGACCCAGAGCAGGAAGTGGGAGCAGGTGAGCGAGCTTAGAACCTCTGACACAAGCCCGACAAAGGGGCATTGGTGCCCTAAGTGAAGTCCTCAAAACTATTTCCCCCACAGTCCTAAGTCAATCTTCTTAGGCGTTCATACATTCTATGTATGAAATGCATCAGGAAGGTCATGGATTCTCGGTTGCTCACACCTTAGTAGAACTAACTCACTCGTTATATCTATCTATCTACCTATCTATCTATCGCAGTCATGCTGGCTATGAGCATCCCTGAAGCCATAGGTGTTGAACATTAAAAAGTAACACAAACTTGTAGGTGAATTCCATCCCCACCTGAAGCAGAGGCAGAAACGTTGAAATTATCCCACACCTTCATCCAGCCATCCATCTTTCCCTGCCTCGTTCCATCCATTTATCCACTCACTTGTGCATCAATTATTAATCATCCCAACTACATGCCAGGGCCTTTGAATTCGATCAGTCCTCTTTTCCAAGAACCTCACAGTCTATAGGGAGAGACAGGTCTAAGAACAATACAGTGTGACAAGCACCTCAGGGGAGGCCGAGCATGGAAGGCTTTAGAAAGGAGGTGAGCAAGGCTCATCTACAGGTAAGTAGGAATTGACCAGGAGGTCAAAGTAATCAAAGGACATTCCAGGTAGATGAACTCGCAGTTGAAAAGTCAGAGAATCTGAGATTATCAGGGCCAAATCCAGAGGTAGCCTCGGGAGGAATTCTCTTTTATTGCTGGTTTGAGACAATAACTGAACGAGTTTCCCATATTTTCCAATCATGGATCGTGTTTGGAGCTGACCTAGTTAAAGTTAAAATGGTAACACTAGGAAAAGGAAAAGGAATATGGAACAATGCCATGGGAGTGGGAATGAGCAAGTCAGGTTCTGGGAATAGTGAGTGAACCAGCCAAGTTGCTTTGGTTAATTCAAACAACCCTTCTACCCTGGAAAGAAGATGGAACACTCCGCCAAGCCAGTGGCTTGGCATGGGAGAGACCATTGTGGCAGCCTTTCAAAAATAGTGTTACGTTGCTAACACATTATCTTTTTTTTTTTGTCTTCTGGGGTTCATTTAGTAGAAAGGGATATTGTCTTTGTCCGGGCTGCTATAACAAAATACCATAGACTGGTGGCTTATAAACAACAGAAATCTGTTTCTCACAGTTCTGGAGGCTAGAAGCCCAAGGTCAAGGCGCCAGCAGATTTGGTGTCTGGTGAGAGCTCACTTCCTGGTTTGCAGATGGCTATCTTTTTGCTGTGTCCTCACATGGCAGGAGAGGCAAGGGAGCTCTGTGGGGTCTCTTTTATTAGGGCGCCAATCCCATCCATGAGGGCTTTTAATCACCTCCCAAAGCCCCACCTCCAAATACCATTCAATTGGGGATTTGGTTTCAACATAAGAGTTCGGAGTTCGAAGGTCAGGGGGACACAAACATTCATTCAATAGCACGTACTGCCCCCAAAATCTAGACTGTAGAACTATTTCCCACATCCACCCCGTTAAATACAACTCCTTTGAAGTTAATAAATTTTATTTTTAAAAATGGTAAAAAAACACAGGGAATATTATGAACTATCATTTGTTCACACCTTCGTATAATTTTAAAGCAGATTGCTTTCCTAGCTTGGGTGTCCCTCGTAGATTCGCTATAATGAAGGATTGGGAGATTTTACTGGAAAAGGGGGAAAGAGAATTAGGAGAAAGAAATTCTCAGCATAGAGCAGGCAGAGTTCAGAGTGTAGGAAACGCCTGGGGTCAGGCAAACAACACCCAGGCCCTGGGTCGGGGGAGAGGGAGATGGGAGGGGGGCAGTGGCAAGCTTTGTCCATTCTCCATCCTCTAAGGCAGGGGTGTCCAAACTGCGGCCCACGGGCCAACTGCGGCCCATGATCCATTGTTAATTGGCCCGCAGCAAATTCCAAAAATATATTTAGTTTACTTAAATAAATCAGGTGAGGCAATACGTACTTCACCTCGAGTGAGTGGCCCGGCTATTTATGTATTTTACCGCATATGGCCCTTGGTAAAAAACGTTGAAAAAAGGTTGGACACCCCTGCTCTAAGGTTTCACCCATGGGAGTTAAATTTGGTGCCACTGAACACCTTCTCCCACAATCTGTGGTCATCAAGCCATTAAAAGCCTGCAGCTGAAGACAACAGCTGTCGGATGGGATAATATTATTCATCACCGATCATAGTTTTTTTTCAGCACTTCCTCTGGTTGACCTGTGCCAGGCACTTCACATGCACGCTCTCAACCAATGTCCACAACATCCCAGGAGGAAGGTGTTACGACCCTCCCCTTACAGATGTGAAAGCTGAGACTTGAGAAGTGGCGTGCTCTGGATCACGCAGCTTGTGAGTAGCAGAGCTGACACTGCGTCCGGGTCTGCTTTTCTGCGAGCATCTGCTTGTCTCACCACTGGGAAGGTTCCCGTTTCACAGGACCTAGACAGAGGGGACACATTTGCAAGCCGGCATCACCGGTACCCAGGAAGTATTTAAAGGAATGGGCAGTGCCCCTGCGAGAATGAGTTCCTCCCCACTGTCTGGATCAAAAAGTATGATGCCTTTGTCTTCCTGGAGAGAGTTGAGAAGCTAAAGGCTCCTTCCGCGTTGGGATCATCTTGTATCCCTTTCCTAAGCGTGCTCTAGCAAAGCACCAAAAACGGGGCGGCTTAAAACAACAGAAATGCATTCTCTCATTCTGGAGGCTAGAAATTCAAAACCACGTGGGTTGTGGGCCATGCTCTCTCTGACACGGCTCCGGGACAATCTTCCTTGTCTTTTCTAGTGTCCGGTGTTTGTCAGGAACCCTGGCGTTCCTGGGCTTGTAGCTGCATCGTTCCAGTTACAGGGCTGTGTTCGCTCTGTGTGCCTTCACACCCTCGTCCCTCTGTGTATACCTGTCTCTGTGGCCAAATTTCCCCTTTTTATAGGGACACCAGTCATACTGGATGAATGCCCATCCTAATGACCTCATTTTAACTTGATTAGCTCTGTAAAGACCCTATTTCCAAATAAGGTCATATTCTGAGGTACTGGGAGTTAGGACTTCAATATGTTTTTTGGGGGGATGGACATAATTCAACCCACAATGTACGTCAACTGCTAATCCTCAAAATTCAACTTTTATTCATTTACTGGCTGCCACTGCCCCCCCCCATCCCTGCTCTGAAAATAATTACATCCTCAAGTCCCCACAGTGCTGGAGAGTGTCTGGATCTATGGCTGTGATACCCCTGTCCCCAGCCCTGACCCTCACCCCATCCAAGCTCCTTCTGTACTGTGCTGCCAATGTGAGGTGCAAAGAGGCGGCTTTCCGGCAACGCGCCCATTTCCCTTTTATTCCCATTTGTTAACCGCATCTGGCAGCTCAGCCCTAACAGCCCCGTGCCACTCGGTTATAATCAGCTCTTTGTCTGCTGCTTCTGCTTGGGTGTTTACATGCAGCTGGGGACAGTCAGCTGTTTCCCCAAACGCTATTGTGTGCTTAAGAAGACAAACTTAAATCTTTTTAATTAACCGCTATCTTTCAACATGGAAGCCGAAAGCATATCCACTTTACCTCACTTCACCTCACAGATGTGTCTCTGAGGAAAGGGTGGTGGGGATTTCATAACAATACGGTAGAGTTTGTGCTACTTTTCTAAATACTTTCCTATCCACAATGTCTTGAAGATAAGCAGGAGGGCAGGCATCCCCAGGGGAAACTGAGGTTAATCTCTGTGATTAAATAAGCGGTAAATGGTCTCTTAAGTCAGGCCTCATTCTATTTTGCCATCTCTCTCCTGTCCACAAGGGCGAGAGAAAACTCATTATTTAAACAAACACTGAGCATGGATGACATCTAATTTCCAAGAATTTCCAATTCTTCTAGCCACACTGAGCTTTCACTTGGAGGAGTGTACTAAGTTCCACTGTGCCCCTGGGCCTTTGCACGTGCTCTTCCTGCTACCTGGAACGCTCCTCTCTCCAGTGTTCTTCCTTCAAGTGTCAGCTCGTGAGTCAGCCTCAGAGAAGTAGTTCATTTTTAACTTTACTGAGAATAATGGATAAATATAATTGCATATATGTAAAGTGTATAATGTTATGACTTAATATACATAAACAGCTAGAATGATGACCAAGATCAAGACGATTAACACAGGTATCTCCTCACAGTTAACAGAGTTACCTGTGTGTGTGGTGAGAACGCTTCCTGCCTCCTCTCAGCAACAATGTTCAAGTACCCAGCACCCAATTATTAACTATAGCCCAGCTGTGGGTCAGATCCTCTGAACTTGTTCTTCTCTAAAAATGTGTACCTCTGACCTATGGATGAATGGATAAAGAAAACGTGATACACACACACGCACACACACACACAATGGAATATTATTCAGTCATAAAAAGGAGGAAATCATGCCATTTGCGACAACATGGATGAATCTGGAGGGCCTTGTGCTAACTGAAATAAGCCACACAGCGAAAGACAAATACTGTCTGGTGTTATTTATATGAGGAATCTTAACAAAAAAATTCATAGAAACAGAGAGTAGAATGGTGGTTACCAGGGACTGGGGAGAGCAGGAAATGGGACGATGTAAGTCAAAGGGGACAAATTTTCAGTTACCAGAGAAGCATTTCTTGATGCTTCAGGCTTGGTCACCTCTCTCCCATCACTTACTCTCATGGAACTCTCCACTTCTCCACACATTTGTCACAAGTGAAATTAGCTGATTTACCGTGTGGTTGTATATTTAGCAGCATCTTCCCTTATAGACAACGGACTGGAACTAAGAGTGTCTTGTTGATTCCTAATCCCCAGCTCTCTGATCCCCCTAGTCCTGTGCCTGGCACATGGGGGGCTGAATAAATATGTGTCAGATGAATAAATGAAGGTTATCATCTCCATGAATTGCCCCCTGCCACTCCCCTATCCCCACGCACTTCGTTGATAACTAGAATATAATTAAGGTGACAGTGCACTTCAGACAAAAAACTGAGACACTCACAGTTTGTTCATTGTTTATGCAATGAACAAAATGCTTGATATTGGGACCAGCAGAAAGGTTTGTGTGACAGAAGGGCTGTAATGTATCAACATATTAAACTGGGTTGTAAATAGTGTTTTATTTGTCTCTTCTTCCAGACCATGAACTCCCTGATGACAGTGACCATGTGTTACTCCTCTGTGTTACCAGGACATAGCACAGGTAACAAATGTTTGTGGAATAAATGAATTAATGAATGAACAAGCACACTCAGTAGTTAGAGAACAAATTACTTTGCAATGCCAGCAAACACTGTCCAATAAATCAGCTTGATAGGACTGGGTTTCTTTCTAATATCAGAATGTTCTATAATAAGAGACCACTTGAAAACATGTTAGAATGAACAACTTTCCCTTCTATTTTCCATGAAGACTTTCTTGTAGCCTTACAAATTTGGGGGTCCCATGTGTTATTTTCCATTCTGATCAGTCACAAAGCATGATATGCACATAAACCCAGAATGTGCACCGTAAGTAGAAATACACACACATACACCCAGCATTATCCTTGGCCAAAAATGCTCATGACATTGAGAAATAAGCCCAGTAGCCAAAAGTAGGGGTCTTCTAAAGAGGAGACACTTGATCTGGCTTTTTTAGGGGATCAATGCTTCTCATACTTTATTCAGCATGGAATCACCTGGTGGGGAGGAGGAGGGAGTGTCTTGTTAATAAGCAGATTCTCTAGTTCTCAGGGGGGTCCTGGGAGTCTGCATTTTTAAGCTCCCATGTGATGCTAATGCTGCTGACCATGGATCACCTTTTCAGTAGCAAGAATCTAAAATCTATAGTAGTCCCCCTTACCCATGGTTTCACTTTCCACAGTTTCAGTTACCCGTGGTCAACTGCAGTCCAAGACTATTAAATGGAAAATTCCAAAATTAAACAACTGCATACCATTCTGAGCAGCATGATGAAATCTCGTGCCCTTCTGCTTTATCCCACCTGGAAAGTGAGTGATCCCTTTGTCCAGTGTCTCCACACTACATAAGCTCCCTGTCCGTTACTCCCTTAATAGCTGGCTCGGTCATCAGATCAACTGTTGGGGTATGGCTTGTATTCCACGAACCCTTATTTTACTTCACAATGGCTCTAACTCACAAAAGCAGTGATGTTGGAAATTCATCTGTGCCGAAGAGACGCTGTAAAGTGCTCCCTTTAAGTGAAAGGGGGAAAGTTCTCAACTTAATAAGGAGAGAAAGAAAACTGTGTGCTGAGGTTGTCAGTAGTAGCCTAAGGCTCCATCACAGCCTACATCGTTCACGTCACGAACCCATCACGTAAGCAAAGGCATCATTTCACATCATCCCAAGAAGGAGGGTGAGTAAAGTACAATAAGATATACTGAGAGCAACCACATCCATATAACCTGAATTAAACTATAGTGTAAAATTGTTCTATTTTATTAGTTGTTGTTCATCTCTTATTGCACCAAACTTATAAATTAAACTTTATCATAGGTATGTATTTATAGGAAAAAACATAGCATATATAGGGTTCCGTACTATCCCCAATTTCAGGCATCCACTAGGGGTCTTACAAAGTATCCCATGGAGATAAGGGGGGACTACTGTATTGCTTACCTGTCCTAAACCTCAACGTCCTCACCTGTAAGATGATATTGGTGAGCCATCTATGCTGAGAGGCTGTTGTGAAGTTGAATTGTGATCAAAAGTGAATGCCACCCTCCCTCCATTTTAGTGGGGTAAGGATTCAAGTTCATCAATTCTGGAAAGGAACCTTTGGGGGACTCTATTTCTTCACCTCTTTTTCCTGGTGGTGAATTTAATGGAGAGAGAGAGAGAGAGAGAGAGAGAGAGAGAGAGAGAGAGAGAGAGAGAGAGGGAGACACACTCTGGTCTGGGCAACTGGTCTACCTCCTGGAAGCCTACGATATCTGAAGGCAACAAGGAGTCTCCTTTGGGTAAATGGCATCTTTCCTTGCAGGGCCTCTCTTAACCATTTTAGGTTCCATAGGTGTCACCTATGCTAAAATATGACCCAAAAAGTGAACAGATATGTAAGCCAAAAAACTCAGACAATCAAACTTAATTCAAAACTTATTATTCCATGTGCATGACATTCTCAAGCATTATGTGAGGCTCTATGTTGTGTATCACAGCATGTAAACAATTATGCTGACATTTCTAAAGGGAGGAAGCTGAAAAAGACCAAAGCTGGGATTTGACTGTGAATGAGGTTTTAGGAAAACATTAGGCTCCTTGGCTAGGCATTTAAGACCATCTATGATGTGACCTCCACCTGCTTCTCTGGCCTCCCCTCCTTACCACAGCTCTCTCCCACATACTTAGTCCATGCTACACTACTTCCTGGTCCTACACAACCTGTTCTCTCCCCATCCCACCCCCAAACAAGGGCCTTTGCACACACCATTCCCACCAGTAAATGTTCTTCCCCACCTGCCCAAGATATAAACACTTCTCCCCATCTTTCAAGACTTAGCTTAAGTGTCACTTCAGCAATGAAAGCTTTCCTGATTCCCCTACATGAGATGAGCTCTCCCTGCTCTGGCCTGCCCTAGCACACCCCCTACAGATTGCCATAGCTTGTATTTATTTACAATCTGTTTACATGTCTGTTTCCTGCTCCGAGACTGAGTTCTCTGAAGTAAACACTATGTCCTGTGTCTTCAGACACACTGCTATCTTAGCAGGTCTTAGTCTTTGTGGAATGAATGAGTAAATGAATGTATGAATGAGTGAATATTAGTGGCAACATTACATCAATGTCTAAACTCTATCACTGTCCTGATCACAATAAATTCCAAATTTTTTTTTGCATATATGCCGATTTTTCCATTAGCCTATGAGCTCTTCGAAGATGGGACCTGGGCCTTACATCTTTAGCACCTGTCAATGCTCAGTAAATATTTGTGGAATGAAATGAGTTGCTTTGGATTGAAATCAGATGAGGCTCCTTCAGAATACAAAAGATAAATGCATAACGATAAAGATTTTAAAGGGCTGTCAAGTTCATGTGTTGATTTATGGAGCAAATTAATATGAGAGCATCAACACTTCCAGGCCTCCCCAATTGGTTTCGGCAATTATAGGTACCCAGGGCAGGGCGCAGCTGTTTGTGAGACACAACATGAGAGAGGTTTCCCTTGGTTTGCTCGAAGGTCTTCAAGATATTTTTTAGTTGACAAACAACCATGTGTCACTCATCAGACTTCCCATTAAACCAAATTGTACAACTTGTTAGACAGTTTCCCATATTAATTGTGAAGGCTCCGTACGTGACTTCAATCCCACTGGGGGTGCTGAGCCTACCCCAAAGCCAGGGATGATAGATACATAGGCTTGAAAACCAACAGACCCCAGGGGGTTCCCTTACCACCCGCAGTTTTGTCCAGCCCATGTCAGTGCGACTTTACACCAATTTCCACAGGGAATTGGCCACCTGGGATATAATCAGTTGGCAAATCCTCTCTCTCAGAACTCCAGAGAGTAATGTTACAGGAAATACCTAAAACCCCCTGCCATAAAGTTTATTTAGAGGCTTTATCAAGAGAGGCCACGTGACACATATCAAATGTTGGCTTGTGTGTTGCATATAGACACTAGTGCTTCTGGACCACCAGTAATGCCTTGGACACCCCCTCTCTGAGCACATAGGGAAGGCTCGGGAAAGGGAGGTGCGGCATTTTAGTACAAATCTCACAGGTGCCTGGAGATTCTAGAAAGTCACTGAGGAAGCTGACATGCTGACCTAGTGGTATCCAAGGCTCAGGCAAAGTAAAAATTCATCATGGAATGAGGCTCCCTTTGTCACAGAGCCAGCCATCAGAGAAGGGCAGAAAAATCACTTGTGACTCTCCCAGCTGCTCCCCCACCCCAGCTGTCCTACCCCCACAGTCTCCACAAGAATGGACTCTCCTTCCTGCATTCTGGGGGTAAATATTTTTAAATGTGATGGCTTAACTTTATATAAGCAAAAAATCCATTGTAAAATATAGTGGAAAAAACATAGTGGGAAGCAGAACTACATTCAAAATATCCACAGCAATAATAACGCATCTAAAAATACGTTTAACAAGAAAAATGCAGGCATTTCCTATGAAAATGTACTAAGAGTCATTTTCAAAAGACCAAGAATGGGAGATGATATTCTTGGAGGTAGAAACACACACTCTATATATCTTTAATCTTTCCCAAATTAATTCATTAATATAATGCTACTTCAATTAAAATCCTAATAGCTATTTTAACAAATTGATAATTAAGGTCACTTGGAAAACAAATATTCAAGAACAGTGAAAGTACAATATATGTAAAAGAAAAATACTGAAGGAAACGTGAGAAAGAGTTCCAAATGTTGAAATTTATATTAGTCTAAAATAGTCCAAAGAGTTTAGTCCAGATTTCGCCAGGGTATAGCAAAAGCTGAAATACCCCTAGAGAGGTAACTAAGACCCAGAGGCTGGGCACCCAGGAAGCCAAGAAGGGAGCCCAAGAAGTCAGAGGAATGAGCAGAAATGGGAAGCCAGGCTTTACAGAGCAGACTGCTGTACAACATCTGTTTGCTATCTGTTAGCATATGCCTCTCAGGACATTTATATATGTGAACGGAGAAAAATATATTCACAAACTTTTCTTGTCCCTCCTCTTTAAGGGAAAAGAAAAAAGAAAACAGAGTATGGTGCCAGCAACAAAACAGGCATAGATCAGTGTAACAAAACGGAGTACAAAGAACCTATTACATATGATAATTTCGTCAGTGGAAAATCGCTTTTCATATTAATGGAGAATAGACTATTTAATAAAGGGTATTGGGAAAATCGGCTATCTGTTGGAAAGATTGATGATGGAGAGATAGACAGATAGATGATTCATAGATAGGATACATATAGATTCCTATTTCACTCCACACATAAAAAAATTTCAGTGGATTAAAACCTAAATGTAAAATAAAGAACTGTCAAGCTACTAGAAGGAAATATAAGAGAATTATTATAACTTGGAGGTAAAGGAGACCTTTGCAAAAAATGTTACAGAAAACCCAGGAGCCATTGAAAGGGGGATGGGAATTGACAACTCTGGCTACGTAAAAATTGAAAGCTTCTCCATGTTAAAATAAGTGCCGGATTAAGTGCAAATATTTACAAAATGGACAGCTAAAAGAGGATAAACATCCATAATATGTTAAAAAGTGTCTACAAACAATGAAAAATATAAGCTTTCAACTTAAAATGAGTCAAATTTTAAATAGGCAATTCACAAAAGAAGAAATAGAATAGAAATGGCCTATAAATTGTATAAAAGAGTCTCTTTTTTGGTCAAGTCTCTCTTGATAGAACAAACATATCAAAGCAGTATATTCTCTATTGGACTGAAAATAGGTTGGTGAATGGGAAAATAGTACCCTCATGCACATTCATAGTAGAAATGTGGGCCCCATCCTAGAAGAAACTGATAAAACCTTTTTGGGAAGCAATTACCTGATATCTATTGAAGAGCATAATCCTTGATGCAGCATTTTATTTCTAGGCATTTCCCACTCAAAAATATTTCCTCCCATACTCAGAAATACACTGCTACGTGATTTGTAATAGTGAAATTTGGGGAGGAAAAAAATATATATCTATACACACACACACACACACACACACACACATATTTACTTAAATAGTGATAAAACCATATAATGCAATATTCTTTAGCCAACAGAAAGGATGAATCAGATCTAAGTAAAAATGCCATAAACAGCTGTCCATTTGTGAATATATACTGACACTTCCGATTTGAATTTAAGACTGTGGGATTTCCACATAACCATGTCTATATTACATCTGTATCTTCTTCCTTCCACACAAAGAATAACAATTCTTAAGATACAGGAGGTGATAACATTTCAGTATGTTTGGCTTTACTTCCCCGTTTAACTGTATCCTCTATGCATATGATCCCTGATATTGTCCTCAGTCCCCAGATTCACCTGTCAACCATAGGGAAAGGTCAGGGGTAAGGCTATGAAGACGGCGGAATTTCCTCACTCACGAGGGAGCACCTCAGAACTACCCAGCGTCTTCCCCACTCTGAGACCCATTACTTGAAAATATTTACAAAATGGACAGGCACCCCTTGCTAAGGTGTGGAGGGTTGATAGCATGTGGTTTGCACATTCAGGAGACAGCTGCATTTTAACAGAACACACACCTTTAACCACCTTTAATAGAACTTACCTCTAATCAAACAAGTGGCTTTCTAATGATTGGGCCTCAAGCCCCATGGCAGGTGGATGAAGAGATGCTTTCCAATGACACTCATTAACTAGACAGAGCCGAGATACCCAAGGCAGAGGGGGCTGTGGTGTGGTCAGCAGACGGAGAGTAGAGGTTGGCGTGTTGGGAGCAGTGGGGATGGGTAACTTGGGTGGGTGGGTGTGAATGTTACAGGATCCTCGTGTGCCAAGACAGTAGACATCACTGATCACTGCAGACCAGGGCAAAGATGCCCTTAAGATGGAAAAACTGTAAAAATATCATAAAGGAAAAAGAAATTCCAGTGCAGGAAGCTGCATGCACACCCTTCTGTAACTGCAAATGCCACGGAGGCAGGAGACTGGCCTATCGAGGGAAGGTCTTGCTTCCAGGTGTTACTGAACCACAGGGAAATACCAGGCAGACAGAATTACCTTACTGGGGGTCAGGGGGATGGAATGGGAGGTTGAGAGTGGAGAGACCCTGGTGGGAAGGAAGCTCTAAAAGGCAGCATAACATCACAGTGACACAGAGCTCTTTCCACATGCCTAAAACTGTGTTAACAGTTATACACCCCCCGGATTCCATTAACGGTGCTTTCCACACTTTTGAGGTGAAGAAATTGAGATTCAAAGAGGTCAAGTGACCTGCTGGGGAATCACATGATGACAAATCAGTTGATAAAAGATTCAAATCTAAGTTGCCCTTCTGTTCAAAAGACTTCACTCTTTTATGACTGGACTTGGGTCTAACTTCCAACTCGGCCACCAACTTGCAGTGTGACCTTGTTCTGACTGCTGAGCCTCTCTGAGCCTAAATTTCTTCATCTCAACAATGGACCTAAATTTCAGAATTACCTCAGAAATGATATAATTCATTCAATTCACATGTGTTTCATGTCTAGTATGGCGCCTGGTGCATAGGAACCCTTAGCATATATGTGTCAACCTCCTAGCTATCACCAGCTGTCATCTGTACGTAACTATTAAGCAACCATTAATCTGCGGCCATCTTCCATCTTACCTGCTTCATTCCTTTCATTAAATCTATAGAAACTGCCTCATAGAAACAGTTATATGACATTCATGGGAAATATACGGGGAAGGATTACAGTTTCATCAATGAATCCCAATGACTTGCCTCCATGCCATTTCAGAGCAGGCAACAAATTGGCTTTTCCTACACAGTCGAATGACATTTGGAGAATTATATTTTCTGTCTTATCACAGGGAGATAATCCAGCTACCCCTCAACTCACTAACAGTCAATAAACTTCAGGAAGAGCCCGACTGAGATGTAAACCCCCCAGAACAGCTTCTAAGACCTTGTCTAGAAGAAGCCACACCTGAGGCCTGGCTGTGCAGTGGAAGGTCTAGTCCATCTGGGCAGCTATAACAGAATGTTATAGACTGGGTGGTTTATAAACAAAGGAAATTGATTTCTCACGGTTCTGGAGGCTGGGAAGTCAAGATCAAGGTGGCAGCAGATTCTGTGTGTGGGGAAAGCCCGCTTCCTGGTTCATAAATGACGGCCTAGTCTCTGTGTTCTCACCTGACAGAGGGGCAAGGGAGCCCTCTGGGGTGCAGGGGGCGCGGGGCCTCTTTTTCGTATAAGGGCACTAATCCCATTTATGAGAGTTCCACTTTCATCATCTAATCACCACCCAACGGCCCCAATACCATGGCATTGGGGTTAGGATTTCAACTTGTGAATTGTGAGGAGGACATAATATCTGACCAACGCCAAGGCCACAGAGCTAGTCAGGAGAGGCAGGCAGAAAGTCTTAACCTTTCACCAGGAATGTCGAGCTCAGGATCCCAGGGAGCCAAAGAAAAGCCAGGTAAGACTGTAGCAGTGCAGAGCCCCAGCAGCGACGTCACCCATCACCACGTCAGCAGCACCTCCAGCTCCCACCTCATCGGGGGCTTCCGCACTGCTCTCCACAAGCTGCCTGGAGCTTCAGTGAGAAAGGCACATCTCATGGGCAGTACCTTAGCCCACTTAGCTCTGGGGAAGTGGGACACACTTCTTGCTAGTCAAGACTCTGTCTGACTGCATTCTGCACACTGGAGGTGACAGCTGTATGGCCCATAGCTGGGAACAGATTGCACTACGGAAAAAAATGGCCAAACCAGTCTGTTAGGCGCAAGGAATGAATGTTCTCGGCTGTGGACCAGTGTTTGTTCCCCAGGTACAGTGGGCAAGACAAGAGATTTCTCAAGTGCAGAGCAGGCCAACGTGGGGAGGAGTGATACATTTGTTTCCAGTGACTCCAGGCGGCTGTCAAGCCCTTTAGAAGAGGATTCTCAGACACTACTGTTCTCTGTAGACCAGAGACGGGACAGAGGGCAGGGAGTGCAATAAAACCAATTTACAGGATGGAGTAACCCTACAAGCTGCACAGCTCCCAAGCCCCTCTGCCCATGCATCCTGTCGGTACAGCATTTTGCATCTTTCACAATGCTTTTGTGACACGCAGCCCACATGGGACAACCATGCCTTGTTAGCACTCTGAAAGGCAGCCTTTCTCAAACATGCATCTCCTGGGGAACCCGTTCAAATTGCAGAGGCCAGGCCCCATCCCAGACCCTCTGCACCTCTGCTGGGTTCACAACCATCCTAGGTGGTTCTGGGGGACTTGGATGAGAAAATAGCTCTTTATCTCTTCTGGTCGGCTCAGGACCCAGGACCCCAGGCCCCAACCGAATTTCTATTCTCCTTGGTCCAGGAATGCATCTGTAATACCTTCCAGGGGCTGCTTTCACTCCTGACTTTAAGATGACAGCAACAAGATTTGGTGAGCATGACCAAGAGCAGATTCTCTAAGGAAAGTTCTTTGCCGTAAGTTACTCTCTAGAAGGTCTAGGGGACTATTTGTTGAATGAATGACCCAGGGCCTCAGTGATTTCCAAGCTCCAGCTTTTCCCTCCCGGGGATTGGGACTGACCTTAACCAGGACAGCAGAGGAGATAACCTCCAAGATGATCTGGTCTGCACATTTCTGCACGAACCACATTGTTCTTGCAACAAACCCTGTGCTGGGACGTCAGCTTCTTCTCCTGGGCCCCTGGGTCCTGTGTGTTTGCACATCTGTGTATTTGCACATCTGTTGCTTAGGGAAGACTTCAGGGACCGCCTAGTCACTGTCAGGTGCTTTGAGGCAGCCCATGTCCTTTGGCACCTGAATATGTGTTCTCTCAGTACAATCAACAGCTTCCTTGGCACTGTAGGGCAGTAAAGGGGCTGCGCCATCTTAACCGTGGAGCCCAAACCGAAACACAGAGGCAGTAGTACTTCCTGTGTGATATCATTGAACACACGCACTTGCAATAAGTCTGGACTGAGGTCAAGGTAGTGAGCTCCTTGTCACTGGAGGTATCCAAGAAGAGGTCTATCTACACATATCAGAAATGCCAGCAGCCAGTTGCCAGCAGCCATCAGCTAAAGCATCGGAACTCTTGACCACAGAAGTCCCTCCAACTCCAGGTGTGTTTGATTCTGTGAATTTCACATTTCTCTTCTGCCACTACATCATTAAAAACATCCAAATTCTGCCCACACAGCTCTCTGATACTCAGGCTGGCTTTGCACAAAGTGGTGAAATACAATTTGAATATCTCCTAAGTGTCAGAACCATGAGAAAGGAAAACAAATTAATCAACAAAGAATTCCTTTTCAATGATTTTCAAGCCAGCTTGTGTCTGTCACCAAACCACAAGTGAAATGCTAATAAAATTCAGCTTGCAACAAGAGCATAACGATTTAAATATGGCCTATTTTTCCAAAGAAATATATATAAATAAAATATATTTCCAAACATGGCCTTTTTAATGAGTGTAAACTTTTTTATAAGGAAACCATTAGAATACAGCAAAGGTCTCCTGGAGACTAGGAGGTGGAGTCCCCGGTGAATGGCAGAGGGAATGATCCAAGAGCCCCGTCGGCAGGTATAAAAGCCATCTTCCTTGGGAAATCCAGCAGGAGGGAGCCTGAGAGAAGTGGCAACTGGCAAAACAACAGTAATGAAGTCATGTCACCTCTTTAGCCTAATTTGAAGAGACGAGGCTGTGGGACCTTGCTCCAGCTTTGCATACTGAGTGCAAATTGCAGCAGAAGAACAGATCTACTGGCTGCATCCATCAAACAGAGTACAAAGAAACGGAGTCTGGAAGCATAGGAACTGGCCCCCAGCTGCCCATCAGCCTCACTGCCCCTCCGCCCGTGACTTGCCTTTCTCAAACACGCGGCGTCTTTCTGCGCTTCCACACTTTTGTACATGTTATCTCTGCTCCTTCTCTCCTCATCCACCTCAGCCTTGCTCCAAACCTACATTCAAAAATCACCTCCTCCACGCTGTCTTCCCTGACTTGCTCTGTAATGTTGAATATGCATTGCTGTGGGCCTGTGAGACTCCAAACCCTGTCCTCTGCCCACCCCTCCTTAGCACATCTTCACTCTGCCACCCAGATGGCCTCTGCTATGACTAGGAGCTCTGTGAGGACAAGGACCATGTCACAGACATCCTGTATCCCCAGTGTAGACACAGGCCAATCAATGCTGTGGACAGAAGGTGAGGGCAAAGGTGGAGGCATCACCTTACAAAGCCATTGGCACAAATGTTTTGGCCACAGGATCTCTTTGAGAGGTCCTCACTGGAAAGGGGATATAAAAAGATATGCCCAAACAATCTGCGATTTTCTGAACCTTCCAGAGATTTGGATATCAGGCTGATGGCCTTACAAGCATGGCCACCTCCACCTGCACTTTGGAGTCAGGTAGAATCAAAATCACAACCCATGTGGCCACCTTGCTGGGTGGTCTTAGGCAAGTTCCACAACCTCTCCGAGTCTCAGTTTCCTCAACCAAGATACAGAGATAATTCCTCCTCACGGTTGTTGAAGGGTTGTAGTAAAATACATAAGTGGAAACGCATGGCACCAAGATTCTCCCTAAATGCCACGGTCTTCCCCTCCTTGTGAAGTTAGCTACTAGAAGATTTTAGACCACATGGCACCTCAGTCTTTCTATCTGTAGAATAGGCAGGTGTACTCTCAGCTTCTTATTTCACTGCTCAAGAAACAAGCTTACGCAAAAACATTAGTATTTATAATGGACTTCATTTATTCCAAGTGTCATGGCAGTGTGAAATAGTCACCCACCCTTCCTAAACAATGCAGGAATCACCATCTGTCATTTCTAAGCGGATTAAGAGATTGTCATGGACACGCGATTAGCAGAGGAAACTGCAGCCCATGGAAGAGGCATGTTTCCCAGTGAGCGAGGAGGGGGCGTACTCTGCTTTCTGCTGCCCAGTGGACGCTCCCCTGCTGTGTGTGTGACAGGGTCTCGCGTGACCCCTTCCACAGCATTTGAGTCTGGTAGTCTATACTCCAGGTTTTGCCAGTGAGGAAACTGAGGCTCGGAACAGTGCGCTGGGTCCAGATCCAGACCTCTGCACCCACACCCCCACCCTGCCCAAGATGCTGCAGGAGGGAGAGTCGCATTACACAGAAGGTGGAGACAGGAGTGAGATAGACCAATGCTACCAGAGTGTCAAAGGGTGGGAACGACAGAGCATGCATCCCCCTGCCCTTCTCAGAAGGCGGAGGGGGGAAAGTAGGGCTGTTGGAAATAGAACCAAAGTCAGATTCAGGGCACCCTCCTACGGTCTTCTGCAATGCCAAAGTGCCATGTTTGCATCCACACCGAAAATAAAAAGAAACAACTATGATCGTGTACTCTTAGGAAACAATTCTCAAGGGTTTCTCAAGATCAAAGCAAGGGGACCATGCAGCCTGACTGCCTAAGACAGTCCCGGTTCATGCAAAGGAATGGTTCACAGTGGCCCCTACTCGCTTGCAAAAGTGTCCCGAGGTATAAAGTCATCCCAGACCTGTGGGTCTGCACATCAGAATCACGTGGGGAGCTCTGGCAACCTCTCAATTAAATCAAAATCTCTGTGAGATCCAGGCATTGGCCATTGTTTTTCAGCTGTCCCCAATAATTCGCGTGCGCAGCCAAGGTTGAAGACCACGGGTCTAGGTGGAAGACACAGCCTTCCCTGGTTGAATCAGGTCCACGGACAACAGCTGACAAGGGGGATGCCAGCTAGCCCCGAGCTGACCTGCCCACGGGGGAGTTGGGGCAGCAGAGCAGGAAGCACGAAGCTGCTCCAGCAGACGCCATCCGTGGCCCAGCTGCACCCACTGTTTGTTCGCCTGTTTGTATTTACTTGACTGCCTGCTTCTGGAAGGACTGGAGGCTGTGTGGCGGTTCCTGTTGGGTGCCAGCTCAGCAGTGAGCAGCTCATTAGCACTCATCTGGCTCCCACAGAGGCAATGAGGGCAGTCACCTGTTTCACCTTGAAGCAAAGAAGGAGAACGTGGAGTGACAGATTTTTCCACACGTTTGGAGAGGTTCTGCCAGAGAATTCCATCGAGGTGTGTGGAGTCAGGCTACTGGCATAGAGCAGCTCCAAAGCCCCGGGTGCAAATGTGTCCTGTGCAGTGTTTCTTGAACAGATTCTCTCCAAATGCTGCATCAATCCTAATTACTGCTGCGGGGTGTCTCTGGCCTCTCACTGCACACCAGGGAGGTTCTCGGGGAGAGAAGGGCTTGCCATCCCCTTGTCCCAGCCACAGAGAGCAGAATCTGTCGCCAGGCAGCTCCCCTGGGTTTTGAATCATTTTTGAAGCTCTGGCCTTTATACTCCTGACTGAAACACATTTCCAAGAGTCAAAAATGCAGGTAAAGGCTAGAGAGATTTCCTCTTCCTATGGAAGGGCAGCAAACATCCCATCAGCTAGACCTGGATGGTATTTGTAGCTCTCTAACTACATAATACATTATACCTGCCAGTGTTTTTCAGCCTGCCTCCCCGAAAAACTGTTCAATGATGTATTAAGAGAACCTATTCCATGAAATACTATTTGGGAAACTTCAGTCTATGTGGAAAACCTGTGTCATTTGTGGATGTAACATTCACAGTTTTGACTCATGAGTGAGAAATATGTTACCAAATTGCTCCCCCATAAAAGCTATAACAATTTACACCACCACCACCATCACACACACACACACACACACACACACACACACACACACTCATACCTCACTATCTCAGCATTTTCGAACTTTTTGATCTTTGCCAATCTGAAAAATGAAAAAGATTAGCTCTATGTAATTTTAATTTTCTTCTCTTATTAGTGAGACGAAGCAACTTTTCATTTGCCTAAGAAGCAGTTTTCCTTCCTTCTCTGTGGACTCTATTCCTATCCTTTGCCTATTTATTTTTCTGTTGGGCTCACAGTCCTTGCTTATTGATTTGGAGGTTTATATATTAGAGAATCCAGCCCCCAGTCTGTGCCAAGGCACGCAAACATCTTTCCAGTTTGATGTTTGTCTTTTGCTTTTGTTTGTGGTACATTTGTCTAAGTCCAATTTAATGTAATTGAACTTCTTAATATTTTCCTTTGTGGCATCTGGGTTTTGTATCATACTTTGGAAAGCCTTATAAGGAAAGCACCTTTCATTGTTTCTTTAGTATGAGAGCTTAGAAGGACAGAGACAGGCAAGAAAGCATTCAATGGAAAACTATTCCAAGAAAATCATGACCTAACATCGCTCATTCTGCATGTAAGATCGTGTTACCCCAAGAGAAAGGTGACAAAACACATCCTCCATTTTCAAGAATGGTCCCCAATGGAGCTTCCCATCTGAAGAACTATTTCCCATAAGACGTCATGTTCTAGAATCCCCAGCTCCTGTGTAATTAAATTCCTCTGCATAGCGAGGTCCTGGTTAACAGTAGTCTTGTTTATCTCTAAGCCATTCCGAAATTTTTTCCAATCAAACCAGCAAATGCCATTGTCAGTTGTGGTCTCCCAGAAAACTTCGATGTGGTAATAACTGCATGAAACAGGTAAGACTCTTTGGGTCAAAATATAACATGAAATGAGATTTCTTTTCTGGGTGTGTAGATGGACTCATCTGTTTCCAGGGATTCCACTGCTTTCCTGTGTCACCAAACCCTACAACAGCACTTTTGCCTCAGTTTCCTGTTGTGTCTTCAAGTACACCTCTGGACGTGGATGCGTAACCCTTGGTGGCCTGACATCATACCTGCCTGAGCCCATGCCTCCCCGTCAGTCCTGCCTTCTCATTGCAGCCAGTCCAGATTCTGGATCACAGAAAGGCATCCTAGAGACATATGAAGAGACACCCACATTTGGGAACAGGCTTTTGTCCAACTGACTTGATCCACAGTCTCTTACTGCAGACCTACTGTGCAGGGGCCTATGCAGATGCTGGGGAAAGTGAGGCAACAGGACAGGTGTGAGTCTGGTGGTAGTGATTGAGCCTAGAGCCTCCCTGGCACCTCAGACTAAAGATTCACAGGAACAGAAGCCTGGCTTTGCCCACGTCAGCAGCACCTGTTTGTCCCCCAGGTCTCCAAAGCTTCTGGACTCCAACCTGGAACCCAAGCACAGTGACTGGCACCCCAAACCTTTGGTAGATCCTGCAAACAGAACTGGTGCCTTTGCCCAGAAGTCTTTACCTGGTCTCCAGGATACCTCCTTGCTCTTCTGACCCCTCCCCTCAAAACACCCTGGCCATTCCTGAAGTTTGTATGGAGTATAGAAACATCCCCACAAGTTGGCCTCATGTTTACGATAGCATGGCTCCTAAATCAGAGTACCGCTAGGCTGGGCGGTCATTTATTCGTGCAGGAGGAAGTTAAAGCATAGAGAGGGTGAGCCCTGCCCAAGGTCAACAGCGAGTTGGCTTCCAAGCCAAAACCAGAGCCCAAGCTTGCCAACTCTGAGCCCAGTGGTCCCCCACAAATCCACTATGGCTCCCAGGCCAACTGTCCCCCACTTCCCTGGGGGAGTCTCCCCGTGAGAACTCTGCTTTTCAATTCTATCTGGGATGAAAAGAGAACAGGTTGACTTTCTAATGTCATCAAATATTAAGCTTGATTTTCCCAGCTCCTGACATCCAAATTGCCAGTGAGCTGGAAAGCCCCAGTGGAGCCTGTTGGCTGTGCTAATAGAATGGGGCGTCCTGCTACCGAGGAGGGACAGCCCCTCTCAACTTCCAAGGGAGATGAGCAGGGGAGGGGGAGCCTGCCGAGCCGGTGACCACCAGGAAGCCAGGGACAGGGCAACAGCCAATAAAGACAGATGAGGGTAAAAGTCCTCCATTACAATTTTAAACCACAGGCCCTCCATGACCACACATACTTGAAATGCCATCCCTGGGACATGACGCCAAGAGGCTGTTAAGGTTATTGTGTGAAGTTGCCAAAAATTGAAGGCATAATACATCCCTCGTCCTTTGGACATTTTTTGAAAGAAAAGTTCTTTATGACATAGAACACATTGTACAAATGGAGGCAGGAAAATAAACTTTACTGAGAATAACACCAAAGTGTCATCGTTATTGGAGACAACAGTGTTAGAAAAAACTCTATAGAGTTAGGAACATCTAGATTTGGTCTCTGGCTTTATAAATGTTTTCACTGGGCAGGGATTAGCCTCTCAAAACCTGGTTGCCCGATTTGTAAATTGAGGCCAATGACACCTTCCTCAAAGGATTGTTTTGAGGATTGAATGGAATATGTCACAAAGCACCAGGAACACAACCCGGCCCCACCTAGAACCTTATGAGCTGGCTGTGCCTCCGCTCCTCTCAGGGCTCGAAATGGACTTTCTGGTTTACTCATTTCAATGTCCTAGTTTTTCATATGGGGAAACTGAGTCCCACATGGTAAAGCGACTGACGCATGGCCCTCAGCCAGCTACAATCAGAAGCGAATCCAAGTCTATGATTCCCTGGCAATGAATGACCTTCCCCCACATCAAGCAACACCCCCTCTTAAATATCTCCCACCTTCTTTTCCCCATAAGCTCAACATCTCGGAAATATTTGACAGGAGGGATAGGAATACAAGTGGCGGCACGTCACTGCTTTTGAAAGCAAGGCTGATATCTAACCCTGCGAAGGAAGTGAGCCCTGTGTGACCTCCCCGAAGGAATCTGAGTCCAGTGAGAGTAAGCATAGGAGGGAAAGAGGAAGAAGGGCAGAGAGAGACTCTTAGAACCACAGGAGCTCCTGCGGGATTCGTAGTGAGATGAAGGAGATTTGCTTTGACACTGTTTTCAAACAAGTACAGAAGGAGAGAAACCACAGACAGCTCTGGCTGGATGCTGGAAGCTGTGAGGGAGGGTGAGAACGCTGTGAACAGAGCGATGCTCCATGGTAGAGGAGTCCGTGGGGACAAACACCGCTCGTGCGCAAAGGGGAGCGCAGCCCCAGCCCGGCTACTGACAATGGGATGGCTGGTGGCCGTCATCTCGAGCTGGGTAACAGCAAAGAGCTCATGCTTTTGTTTCTTTCTATTATCTATCTTGAGGGGAATTTTCTGATCTTTGCATTACCAAGTACAAGCAGAATTTAACTAGCTGTTTTCAGGTACTTTTGTGTAGATCTGGTATTTCTGATAATTAAAATATTTCTCCTCTAAGAGGCTGGGGGATGGGGTGGAACCATATGCTCGCACACACCCACAGGTGACCCTGATTTTACTGCTGAGTTGGAAAAACACTCCCGTGTTTCTCTTCCATGACTCACACTACTACACTTCTGACACCCGATTTGTGGGGTTTCCACACACTGAGCCATTCTCCAACGCCAGCTACGTGTCCTACAATTCAATGCAGTTCTGACACTGTCTACCTGCAGTTCTCATCAGATCCCACACGTTAAGGGCTCAGTCCCAAATCCTGCTCCCATTTCAGACACCAACTGCAAGTCTATGTTGTCACCTGTACTTCTGACCAACTGGCTATAAATTGAGGTTCCTGTGGTTCAATAAAATATTAGGATGGCTCACAGAACTCAGGGAAATACCTACTTATAGTTACCAGTGTACTATAAAAGGATATGACAAAGGATACTGATGAACAGCCAGATGAAGACATGCGGAGAGCGAGGTCTGGGAGGGTCCTGATCACAGCAGCTTCTGTCCCCATGGAGTTGGGGAGACCACCGCCCAGCACATGAATGTGTGTGCCAGCTGTGAAGCTCCCCAAATTTCCCTGGAGGCTTTATCATGTAGGCATGATCAATCATTAACTCAATCGCCAGCCCCTTACCCCAACCCAGAGGATGGGCTGAAAGTTCCATGCTTTTCACCAGGGTTGGTCTTTCTGGTGACCAGCCACCGTCCAGGAGCCACTGAGAATCACCTCATTAGAACAAGACACCCAGGAAATTCCAAGGGATTTAGAACCTCTGCGTCAGGAACTGGGGGCAGAGATCAAATATTAGAACAAAAGATATTCCTAGTGGTCATATCACTGGGGAAATTACGAGGGTTTTAGGAGTGCTATGCCAGGAACCAGGGGCAGAGACCGACATGTCTATTTTCTATTATTTCACACAAGCCCAGAACCTGGTCCCACATGTGTGAGTCACGGACTAGACTCCTCCACGGAGATGCTTGGCCTCAAAAGACGTGACTCCAGCTGGAAGGCACAGAGGAGATTTGGAACAAAATTGTGTATGAATAAGAAATAGAAAGATAGGATCTAGAAAATCGTGGAATGAAAGAAAATGGAAAGAACCTAGGGATAATTCAATCCAAATTCCAATATTATAAATGGAGACCCTGAGCAGACCAGAAAGGAGAAGTGACTTGCCCAAGGTCACACGGCTAGTCGGTGATATAATGAGGACTAGAACCTGTGTGCCTCACTCAGCTTCGTGTTGGTGACTGAAAGGACTGGAGGAGGTTTCATCCAATGGCATGGGCAGATAAGACGCCCCTCCTGGACCCAGACTGACCCTTCTGTCAGAAAGAACCATCCAGGTTTGGCCGTGCCTTTCCCTGTGAGCTAAACCCCGGGCCACTCACTCTACCTCTTTGTCTCTGTCTCTGCAACTGGACACCGAGGAGTTTGCTGCTTGGCCACAACACGGGCAGTGTAAGACGAGTGCCTGTCTGTAGAGGACTGACCTTCATGGGGTCCAATCCAAAGCACACGTCAGCACTGGACTCAAGTTTATTGCATCAGGCACTGCTCTCAGTGCTTGAACTTGCATGTCTTTCCATCCTTATCACACGATGCCGCAGGTGCTACTCTTCCCCCCATCCTACAGTTAAAGAAACCAAGGCCCAGAGAGGCCAAAAGCTTCCCCAAGACCATGCAGCTGACAAAGGGCAGACACACAGGTAAGCCCCGTCTCACCATGCCCACTTACTATTGATAAATTCCACATCCTCTCCCTCTGCCTTCCCCTTCCTTCATCACCATGACCCACACAGGTGGTTATTAATCCCATTTCCCAGCTAAGGAAACTAAGCTCAGAAAGATTAAGTGACTCACTCAAGAAGAGGAAGTTAATATCAGGCACGAGTGGGACCAGGAATCCATCAGTGTGACTCTGAGTTCTTGTTTTGAGGAAAGCTGCCAATTCTGATGTGTTCCAATGCTGTGGTTTACAGGTGGGTGCGGGGAGGAGGGGCAATGCATGGGTGAGTGAAGGCTTGAGGCCGGAGGTGAGTATGGGATCTGAGGAACATGGGCCAGCAAAAGAAAATAAAGATTTGGGGACTGCGGTTCTTCGCTTTCTGGGGTCTGCGGCAAGCATGGTATTCAGTGATAAAAGTTCGGCATCCATGACAGGATTATAAGAGTCCAAATAATGCTCACTAAGTCATAACCACCGTGCCCCAGGCAGCATGTAACCCGGTCTCACTATGTCCATCAGAGAGCCACAAAAAGAACTTCCCGCCAGGTTTGGCCCTCCCCCTGTAAGGCTGTTTGCAGGAGGACTGACACCGCCTGAGCCACTGACACATTCACACACCAAAGCTCTCCAGTGTCCTGTAAGCATATGTGGTCTTGTGACTTGGCAGACTGCTTCTCACTTTTCACCCTCAACTAACTGAGTCACCCCAGCTATATCTGGTCCGCTGGACATTGGCCAACATGATGTCTACTGGCAGTTGCAACAAAAAGGAAATTTTACACACTGGTCAAAATTTTCTGGCTTGCTGGGTCCAGGGACCCACCAAGACTACCGCTCATCCACAGGTCCATGAAAGAGGGTGCCTTCAACAGCTGGCATTAGCAAATGGGCAGGCTGGGGGCTGGGGACCCCCTCACCTGGTGGGGGACTTCAGCAGCCTCCACTGGACTCCCCCAAAGGGCTGATATCATGCTGATGTGGCCGTGGCAGGCTGAAACTCTCCAGAAAAAGGCTGTCTGCCAGGGGACTCTGATGATTTGTAATCAAATTGTGTTTCATTAAAGAGAAAGTATCCAGAGGTTTCCTGTTGGCTGCATTCTTGCAAATTAAAGATAATGGAGTTAACAAAGAACAATTGTAAGTCAAATACCAAGAGGTGAAATAAGCCCAAGGTAACTTCACCTCTGGATGCTCATGTGTGGAATGTGGGTCCTGCTCAGGCAGGACTCAGGCTGGATACTATCTTTGCCCAAAAAATGTTGGGTTCACATTAAAAACAGCTCTGCAGCACCCTAGTCATGTGACTTGGAGCCAGACAGTCTCTGACCCTACCTCTCATCTTTAAAACAAGGACGATCTATAGGATAACCAGGTGACCCCCATTTGCCCAGGGCTGGGGGGTGGAGGGCATCCCCTGCGCACAGGACTTCAGTGCCAAAATTAGGGCAGTTCCAGACAAATTGGGACAAGTGGATCACCCTACTGGGCTTCCCAAGGTCTGCATGTCAACATTCTATGATAATTCTGACTAACTCTAATATTCTTGAGAACTCCTGAATTTCAAGAAGCCTTGAGCCTATAACAAATGTGGCATGGGCCCAGTAGAGTTTCCAGCACACAGTAGGGACTCTGCAAGTGCTGCCCCTTCCTGGGTTCCTGCCAAGCATTGTCACCTCACCTCTAGCTGTTCTGAGATCTTCAAGTCCTGTGCTAGTGAAGCCTCCAGAATGTTACCACCTGCACCTTTACAACAACCCCAGAGGTCAGCAAGTTTCTACCTTCCAAATGAAAACCTGATGCCCAAGACAGTTATGTGATTTGCTTGAGGCCACAGGATGTTAAATAAGGGAGCTAAGACTCCACCCCACGTCCTCTATTTCAAGTACAGTGACTCCTTGGCCAGACCGGGCTGCTGTACGTCCCACATACACACACCCAGGTGTGGGCCCAGGTGGCTGCAGACCAGTAAGCTCACATCTCTAATGCATTTGGGTTCCTGTCCCTAAAAGCACCTGCTCACTGCCTACCTCTTTTCTCCAGAACTCCCCACTTCCTCTGTGCCCACAGCTACCTGGGCATCTCCCTGACCAATGAAGAGAGGCGGTCAGTGTCCCAGCAACCCAATGTCCACCCCACAGCATGAAACACAGGCCCTCCCTGTGTCACCAGGAATTCTGTTCTTGCTGCCCCCTTCCTCATCCCTAACAACTGTCCAGGAGGAAGAGAAGGATCTAGAAGGGTAAGCAGGTAGAGGGAAGGGCAGGCTGCCCCATCCTGCCATAGTCAGGGGCTCTGGGAGCAGAAACCCCTGCAGCAAGAGGTCCTCTGAGACTCCAGGCGAGAGAGATGGAAACCCAGGAGGAACCGGGTCTGGGAGGAGGCGGCAGCGTGTGATTTTTAATTTACTTTTTCTTGCCCTGAGACAAAAATTAATTTGACTTGGGAAAAAAAAAAGTAACTTTTTACTTGACTTTTGAAAGTAAAATTTCTGCAACTCTTTTTCCACTTAACAGAACATTTCCTCGACTTCTAAGGCATAGTGTTAATATGCGCCAAAAATGGGGAATTCCCTGAGCTCAGCTCACATATCACTGATTTTTTTTTCTTAATTTTCTAGTAATATTGGCTGGGTTATGCTAACAGGAGAGTTAACAGCTAATTTTGCTACAGGGAAGATAATAACAGGAAATGATCTTTAATAATGAATTAAACAGACTCCTTGGATCCTGATTCCTTTTATTAGATAAGGTCAATGGCATCTTAAATGAGCAAATCTATCGTCGGCCGGCAACAAGATAGAAGAAAATTGTCAAGCTGACTTACAGAATCCAGTGTGAGCTCGAAGATCAGATGATAGAGTCTGACACGGCAGTGAGATCAGGAGCTTTCCATTCAAAACCAGACACTCACCCACACTAGCTGTGTGACCTTGACCATGCCCCCACTTCTCTGGCATTCTCTCTTGAGCTGTCCATGGGGATAATAATCCCCACCTTCTGGAGTTTTTGATGATTCCTGAGTGAAAGTGTGCGAAGCCCAGCCCAGTGCTTGGCAGTCAGTAGGTGCCGCCTGAGGATGGCCTCATTATATTTGCCCCATGGGTTAGACAGAGGATGTCCTTTACAGAACAGGGTCACATGCATTCTGTAATTCAGCCCTCCCCATAACCTCCCTTAAAAGGGATGCTCCAGACCAGATTAGCCCCATTTGAGGACAAGGAAGGTCAAACATTGCCCAGGGTGATGCACTTAGAGAGAGGACGGCCAGGATCCTGAGGCAGGTCTTTGGAGTCCAATTTATTTCATCTGTATGTTCCTCATTCTTCAGGCGCATTGTCTCTCACTCTTTTTAATCATGCAGATTTTTCAGTGAAAAGTTTTTTCTGGGCACATCACCAACCTATGTATCACTATTTACTTAATAGGCATATATGTGTTCTACTCATATAATAATAATTATATATGTTTACATATATATGTATATATATATACACACACACACACACACATATATATAGAGAGAGAGAGAGAGACAGAGAGAGAGAGAAAAAAACATACACAAAGATAAAAGAAACAGATACAAACTAAACGTGAAGTTCTAATGTTTTCTGGCAGGAAGAGGGAGAAGTGAATAACCTGGAGGGAAGGGGAGAGGGATCATGGTCCTGGAAATCAGCATTGCCTCAGGGCTGGAGCAGCTAGTGCTGTCTCCTCACTTCATTCATTACAAAGGAAGCAGAGGCCGGGAGAGGTGAGGGGTTTGCTCAATGTCAAGCAGAACTCACCTCTCCAGGCTCCCTGCCCGGTTCCCTTTCTACTATATGGAGTGGGGTTGGTGCTGATGCCAGCAAGCCCTAGGGAGCTACTGAGGGTGCTTGAGTGAGGGCAGCACAAGACACGGCCTGCTTCTGAACGCTTTTCCCAGGAACTTCCACAGGCAGGTTGTTCCATCCTAGCCAAGGCGCTGGCTCATATCCTCTTAGCCAATGCCCATGAAGTGGGGCTTCCGGTTCCCAGAAGTTTCCAAAGCGGAGGATGTAATTACAATGTTTTAAAGCAAACACACACAAACCCAAGTGGGAGGAGTGCATATTTATTTGACTAATTAGAGGGAATTCACTGAGAGGATGCACCATAGCGTCAGCTTCTTTTTTTCCGTAATCCTAATTGACATTTTCTTTTGACATTTTATTAGTAGCTCATCTTTCTTTTTATCGTGCTCTCAATAAGACCAAGGTGAAGCATCACACTCTCCGGTAATAAACACGTGTGAATCACGTACCATGTAAATAGCAGCGGCTGGAGCCTGCTCTGCAGAGCGCCAGTTACCAGCCAGTTATCAGCAGGGTGGAGAGGGCAGCGCAGCATTTATCGCACCATCGGAGGCCTGCCAATTTGCTGCCTGGCTGCAAAGTGCTGGTTCTGCTCCACCCAGCTTCCAAAGAGGCCTCAGTCAGCCCTCCTGGGGCCCGGAGCTGATGTCGTACTCCAGTGACCAAGAAGGACACGCGACTCAGTAGACATCCAGCCCCTCCTGCCGCTTCCACATGCCTGCTGTTCATCCTAAGAGCCGAGAAACCGTAATCTCAATTCAACACAGTTAATACATGTTTCTGAGAATCTAGACTGTGTCCCACTGAGGTGCCAGTCACAACGTAGGTGAAAGAGCAGTTTGGAACCCAACAGATCTGGGCTCAGGGTAGTCTCTCTGAGTCCCCATTTTCCGTGCATGAAATGGAGATTAAATACCTACCTCATGGGTGGTACTGAGAATTAAGACAGAAAATTACATGAAGCATTTAACACATGGCCGATGCAGTCACACGTCCCAGGAAGATTTATGGAGAGCCGATGAAAAATACAATTAACATAGCTCAGGGAACTTCACATCAGGACACAGTAGGTACATAATAAGTGCCCTCTTAGACCCTTTCAAAGCTCTTAGTGTTGCAGAGAAAGGCAGAAACACAAATCACTGTAATATGTGCCTGGCTTCAACAAGTTGGGCAATAGGGAGCCACTGACGGTCTCTGAGCAGAGGAGGCTGATTAAGAGCTGTACTAAGCAGAGAACTAACACGGCCTGTGAGCACTTGAAATGTGGCTGGTCTGAATTGAGATACGCTGTATGTATAAAATACACATGGGATTGCCACGACGCTATTCAATAAAAAGAATATAAAATACTCATTAATAGTTTTTATATATTGATTTCACGTTGCAATGATAGTCTTTTGAATATATTAGGGTAAATAAAATATATTATTAAAATAGAGTTTGCCAATTTCCTTTGTGGCTACTAGAAAATTTTCAATGACACACATGGCTCATGTTCTGTTTCTACTGGACTGGACTGCCCAGCAGTGTTTGCTGGATGGGTCAGAGAGCAGCTGGGCACAGCAACATCCAGGCCATTTCATTCCAGCCAAACTGCTGACGTCCTCTCTGCCCAGCCCTGCCTCCTTTGCTGCCAGTTCACTGAGTAATTAAAATGCCTTGAAGCGAAGAGCCCAGCTCCTGAGTGTGCTTGACCATGCTCAGAGTTTGCAAAGTTGTTTCATCAGGGAACCTCCATATGGTATTTTCAAACACTCCATGTTATCCAGAGTAGGGATGAGGCAGCAAAGTGCCAGGCTGTTGGCCCGTGATGTGACGGCCACAGCTCACACCCAGCAGTCGCCATTTCACAGGTAAATTAAAAAGCAGCCAGCATTTTCCTCTCCGACTGACACCAAATGATTTGTTTTTCTGTGTTTCCCTTGTGGAGCGCTCTCCAAAGCCTCTAAGATTGATCCCAACAGATCCCATGTGTGATGCTCCCGGGAACAGAGAATGGACCAAGTACATATTGTTCCCCAGCATTTGGTTTTGGTCTGCAAGCCCCAGGCTCAGACTTGAAGTTATACTAATAATGCCAAGCACCTTCCGGTGGGGACTTTGAACCTAAGCCTCCCCCTTTCTTCATCAGCAAAATGTGGACGCTAGGTTGCCGGGTCTGGAACATTCCAGGGGAAGGCCTATTACCAGAGTGATTAAGTGCATGTGCTTTGCAGTCAGTGGGACCCCCATTCAAGTCCCAGCTCTGCCACCTGCTGGTCGTACGGCCCGTGTCAAATGAGCCTGTCTGAGCCCGTTTTCTTTCTTTGTCAAATGGGAATGCATATAGTGGCAATCTTACGGGTTGTTGGGATGGTTAAACTAGATAATGGGGGTAAGAAGCCTAGTGCAATAAAGTCAGTGCCAAATAAAGTCGTCTGTAAATAAAGAATTCCCAGTTTGCTTTGAGGACATAAGTCCAGGCCTCAGAAGACATTGGTCAGCACTGGAGTTTGACATCTCTTCCAGCTGCTACCTCACCGCGAGGGATTTTGAAGCATCTTTCAACAGAGGGTCCGTGCCCAGCAGACTCAGGGGCATAAGGGGTAAAGGTGTCTCAGATTGTCAGCCCAGGAGACACAGCTGGGACTGGGGTAAGGAAGTCTGGACAGGATCTGAAGTAGGATCAGGAATGTGGGGGACACTGATGCTGACCCATCACATTAGGCAGAGCCAAGGTGGCCCTGATTCCCTTCCCCTGTATAATCCCGTCTCCTTGAATGTGGGCAGCACCTGTGAATATGATGGGGTACCGCTCCCCTGATTGGGTTACATGAAATGGCAAAGCTGAAGATATGATCCAGAGGTAATTAAGGTCCCTGTCATGTTGACTTTGAATTAATAACAAGGGAGATTATCTGGGTGGACCTGATCCACTCAGGTGAGCTCTTACACGATGGACGAAGTCAGAGACAGACATCCTGCTGAGCTGGAAGAAGCACACAGCTGAGCTGTGAGAGGAGGGGGCCGTGGGCAAGGACCAGGGCGGGCTCTAGAAGCTGCGAGCAATCTCCTGCCACAGTCAGCAAGGTAACAGGGACCACGGTCCTTTGCCACAAGAAAATGAATTCTGCCACCACCAGTACACTTGAATGAGGTCCCCAAGGCTCAGATGAGAACATAGCCTCCACTGACACCTGAAGTTCAGCTGATGGGACCCTGAGCAGAGGACCCGGTAACCCACACCCATACTCCTGATCCACTGAAACTGAGATAGTAAATGTGTGTTATTTTAAGTCAATATGTATATGGTGATTTGCTTTGAAGAAATACAAAACTAATACACCCATCCAGCCCATTCTGGACTCCATTCCAGCCCTCCCTCTTGGGTCACAGAGCACAGTTTGGTCAATCTTATTTGCCTAAACCAATCACTGAATCCCACCTTCTCTTGCCTCAGTGATTGGCACAAGGTGGGTATGTGACCCAACTGGCCCAATCAGAGGGCAGCCCAGGACATTAGTTTGGTGGTTGGGAGGTGTAGAGTTGGAGGGAATAAACAGTCCCTTCCCCAAAGGACAGAGGCTGAGCTAGAAGCAGGCAGGCTGTGGAGGGTCACCCCACAACCTCCTGGACTTGGGAAGTGTACTGCACCTAAGGCCCCGCCTCCCCACAACCTTGAATTCTCAATAATTCCCTTAACTTCCTGTATTGCTTAAGCCGTTTTTCATTGATTTTCCTATCCTCGCAACCTGCAACTAAAAGCATTTTGACTGATACATGGGGTATGTGAGCAACCCAGATGCCAGCCCTGCCTGGCCCCAACAGCTGCCTCCCAGCTTCCCCTGGGTCCTAACAGTAATAACAATAATGCCTCATGCTGTGCTATGTTCATACAACGAGCACTGATTGAGGACTTAGGGAGCCGGTAACTGTGTGGCTGGGACAGAGCAGTGAAGAGGCACCACAGTGCCTGCCTCATACATGTCCAAGTCCATGGGGCTGCAGACGAGCAAACCTGCAATTACAAATTGCACATATGGTGCAAGGTGCACAGCAGATGTGCTTTGGCCAAACAGCTGAGTGTTAGCCCTGAGCCCCCACTGACACCAAATGACATAGTCATGAAATTTTCTTCTGGGATAGAAGAACAATTCTGGCATCTTACTGTAAAATGTACTTATTATTACAATTTTATCATTTACGTTTTAGTATTCACATTTTGAACGTTTGATGTCTGGGGGCGGGAACAATAATTCCTCAGGACTGGCAAAGTTCAGGTGGCCCCATGGCCTCTTAGCTCGCGTTTGTGGTATTAAATAAATGCTCCCTCTCAGTGGGGGCCAGGAGAGAAGCAAGCTATTTGGGGGTTGCCTCATCTTTCTCCAACACTTTCTTTTTTTCTTTGTATTCTACATTCTTCAGTACAGCTAGATCAGATTCATCATGAACGCGGACATAATTTTAGATTTTTTCACCTCTTTTGAGGTCATTCCATTTCCAATTCATCCTCCCAAGATATGAAAAAACTCCCAAACATTTTCTTGAAATCCTTAGAACCTAAATAGAATTCCTAGAGAGAATAACTAAAAATTAAATGCCGTTATTAAAGTTTATTTAGTGTAATGAATGCAGGTACAATAGGAATTCTACAAATATTATAATTGTGATGTAATCTAATTTCTATTATTCTGTTCTGTATTATTATTTAAATTTTATAAATATTGGTTGGCTCAGAAAGGAAATAATATTCTTCCTAAAGTTATCTAGCTAATTTCTTCAATTTCTTGTATTAACTGTTACTCTATCTTCCCGTTTATTTGTCCATTGAAAATATGTTAAGATGATTTAGCAAATAAACTTTCATAATCAAAATGAATTATTGAAGTACTTTACTCTTGCAATAATTTATACTGCAATTGATAAAATTTCAAAGTATAAACAAAAAAATTGACGCTATAATACCTATATTTGAAGTGAATATTTAGATATTAACAATACAAAAGCTTTACATTCTCATATTATTACTTAATTGTAATGTAAATTAGATATGATGATAGCCTACACGATCACCCAATCATTGATGACTCACAATTTCACAGATTCCAGAAATGACATTGAACCAAGTAAGCAGGTGTCTGTTCAGCCACCCAAAGCTGAACACCAAAGCTTACGGTCAAAGTCAAACTTTCTTTCATCCCTGCATCAGTAAGGGTCCAACCAGAGAACTGGAAATCACTTGGATGGAATTAATGCAGAGAAGCAGTTATACAAGCATGATGGTTATTTTTACGTCAACTTGACTCAGCCATAGGGTGCCCAGATATTTGGTTAAACAGTATTCTAGTGTGTCTGTGAGAGCATTTCTTGGTGAGATTAACGTTTGAGTGATAGACTGAGTAAAGCAGAAAGCCCTCCCTCGTATGGATGGGCCTCATCCAATCCGTTGAAGAAGGGCTGAATAGAACAAAAAGGTGGAGAAAGAGAGAATTCTCTCTCTGCCTGATTGTGTTTGAGCTCGGTCATAGGTCTTTGGACTCAGACTCAGGCTGTAGCTACACCAACAGCTCTCCTACGTCTCCAGTTTGCCAACTACATACAGATCTTGGGGTTTCTCAGCCTCCATAATGATGTGAGCCAATTGCTTATTATATATACATCTTATATGTAATCATAAAATTATAAGATAGATAGATAATCGGGGTGCCAAAAAATGTATACAAGTGGACACTTTGGTTAACGTTGCTCAAGCAGTAGTTCGCCATAATCAGAAGTGTCTGGACGCTGATGGTAACCGCTTTGAGCACCTCTTGTCATTGCAGAAGTCAAACGTGACTTGTATTCATCTTTTGTTATCGATGTTTATTGAGTATTATAATTTTAATACAGTTTTCCTTTCTTAAAATGTGCATATGTTTTTTTGGCACTGTGTGTCTGTCTGTGTGTGTGTGTGTGTGTGTGTGTGTGTGTGTGTATTCAAGTGCCACTTAACAACGGGATATGTTCTGAGAAATGCATTGTTAGGTGATTTCGTCGTTGTGTGAACATCATAGAGTGGAGTTACATGAACCTAGATGGGAGAGCCTCCTACTTTAATTTTATGGACTAAACCAACTGGCAGTGTGGTAGGTTTGTTTACATCAGCATTACCACAAATGCCACGTTGCACTATGACATCATGATGGCTACAACATCATTAGACAAAAGGAATTTTTCAGCTCCGTTATAATCTTATGGCACCACCATCATACATGCAGTCTGTGCCTGACCGAAATGTCATCATGCAGAGCACATCTGTGTGTGTGTGTGTGTGTGTGTGTGTGTGTGTCCATCCTATTGGTTCTATTTCTCTACAGAACCCAAACTAATACGAGTTCCAGAAGAGCTGAGAAGCCAACCAGGGGATAGTGATGCAATCTAGAGGTAAGAAACAACAGGAAACTGCGACCTAAGCTGGAGAGACAGAAGAGGCAATGTCACTAAAGCCTGGGGCTAGGGGGAACCAATGGGAGCTGGGATCTGAGTGGACCTCTACGGCAGGAGCTAGAGCCACAGGGGAGAAACACCCACTGCCTGAGAAATTATCGGTGGCAGAGGAAGAAGGAGAAATACTCTGGCTCCTCCCTTCCTCCCTCCCTCCAATCTCCTCAGAGTTCTTCCCCGTGGCTGATCCCAGCTGGAAGCCAGCTGAAAACAGGAGCCCGCAGGGGTCATCCCATCCCCCATTTACACAGAGGAATCAGAGCAGGGTAAGAATGGACCTGACTACAATCAGGCCGAGGACTAACACCATCCCTATAGAGTTTCTTATCCTCACAACAGCCCTAAAAAGTAAGTGGTTCCCAATTACCAATTGAGTAACTATAGTTCAGAGAAATGAAATGACTCTCCTACGGTCACACAGCTATTTGATGGTGAGAGGCAACATCACAGGAACATGAAGATCTAATAATGGACAATTAGACATCCGTACTTTTCAAAGTATTTTTCCAGTTGCCTTGGTACCCAAGTCTTCTTTCCCCATCCCACCCCCCGCCCATGCCAAAAATCTTGCTCACTTCTTATAAAGTCCTTTTTGCTTCATATCTCCTTAGAAACCATATTCTCAGGGCCTCGCATTCACCCAAATGGGCCTCTCAAGGAATTTTCCCACACGAAAGAGTCTCTTCTCTCTAAAAGAAACTTGGGTCCTATATGTCAAGATCATCATTTCTTGGCCATGCTTCATGAGTAATACACATTTGAAGTGTTCTGCCACCAAGAAATATGATGAAAAACCAATGCCCCAGTCACTCCTCAGGCCTCTTTCCAACCCTTATATTGTAGTTCTGAAAAGGCTTAGAAGGAAGAATGTCCCAAGGAGGACTCATACCCCAGGGTCCTGAGGCCGGGGTTGGAAGACACAGGGGTCTTTGTTCTTTTCTCCAGAGACACAAAACACTCCCCCCACCTCCCTCCCAGGAGGCAAGGAGCAGCCAGCAGCTAGACTAGGTTATGCCCTGGAACCCCTATACATCCACTACCCCAGGAGAACCTAGCCCCCCAGGACCCTAGCCCCCCAGCCAGATACCTCCCCATATTCCCTCTCTTTTCTCACATTGCCCATTTTTATTATAAAAGTAATGCTGCGATCGTTACAGAGAATTTTAAAAATCCAAAAATAGAAGAGAATTATCCCTAAGCTCACCACCCAGAGGCTACCATCATTACAGATGTTTTCCTTTCTAGTCTTTTTTCTATGCATAATAGAATCCTCCCTGTGAAAGTGGGACCAGCTGGATATGCAGTTTTGTGTCTTTCATTTTCCCATCTCCATGGTCACAGTGAGAGGCAGAGTGGCAGGTGTTTAGGAAGCAGCTGGGATTCAAGACCTCCCCATAGTGCCACGTGGGCAAGGAAGTCCAGGCTCTCCACTTTATTACTGGGCTGCCATTTCCCCAGCATCACAGGTTGCTGGGAGGACTAACTGGGTTATTCCTTACCCAATGCTTACCGCAGTGCCTGGCCCATTATAAACATTATTTCCATGATTATTATGTCTCCTTGGCAGCAAAAATGCACACAAGCATCATTTTAAATGGACACATACCAACCCGCTGGATGGATGGATGGACAGACGGATGGACGGACGGACGGACAGACAGACATAAGTTATTTAACCACTTCTCTATTTAACCACTTAGGGTCTTTCCAAATTTTGTTACTCTACCCAATGGTAAACCACCTCACACATAAAGCTTTTTGCGTCTGTTGATTTATCCGATTTCTGTCCTAGAAGAGCAATTACTAGATCAAAGGATAGGAGCTGGTTTACATCTCAATGCATGATGCCGAATTGCTCCTTGGAGAAATTGTGCCATTTATGTTTCACTGTGGTGGGGTGAGACTCTGCAGCCTGGCCATTGTCAGGTAGGTATTCCATTGTGATTAGTTTTGAATCAGTGCCAAACAGATGGGCAATAAATGGTACCTTGTCATTTCAGTTGCCACATTTTCATTTCATTACCTCAGTACAGCCCTTCTGCCCTATTTCTCAGTACTCCCTTCACCATCACCTTTCCTACCCATGCATCCTGGCCCAGGTAAAACATCAGCTTTCCCATTCTCATGCTTAAGAATAGCTGCTCCCAGGAGACCAAGCTCACCGAAGACACCCAATGCATGGCTATCCTCATTGCTCTTGGAATTTGTCAGTGACCGTGGCAGAAGTCAAAAGAAGGAAGACCAAAGTGCTTGGAAGAAAGGCTTCTAGGGCCAAAGCTTGAGATAAACTGGGACCAGTGGCATTCTGGAGGCCACGAGGTGTATGTTTTCTCCCAGGGGAGGGACAGACATCACCGGGGAGACACAGGTGGACAGGAAGCCCTGCAGAGCCCAGGGCTCAAAGGCCATAGGAGAAGAGGAACTGGGGGTGTGACAATTCATCCAAGAGGGAAGGTTTCAGGCAGTGGCTGTTGGGCTCCCTCAGGCTACCTCAGTGGATACTCAGAGTATCTTACCCAAATACCAATGAAAAACTACCTTTGCAAAACTGTGGCTATAATTAGAGTCTATTTAGAACGGGGCCGAGAAAACAATCCTGCGGCATGTCCCAGGTGCACAGGGCCTCTCAGCAAATGTTTACAGAATAAATAAATCAACACAGTGCAGAAAATTGGTTTGGGATTTGTCAAAAGTTCTGATTGAACTAAACTCTCTTGTCAAGACTTAAGAGATCATTAACAGATGGAACAATCAATACGCTTTAACTGGCTGTTATGTGCAAGGTACTCTGTTAGACACATGGAGACAATAGAGAAGAGAATGAATGGGCCCTGCCCTCCAACTGCTCCCAGGGTAAGGGTATGGGAAACAACCAAGTACTCTTGGATTTGAGTCTCAGCTCCCCAATTCAACAGCTGAGTGTGTAGGCAACTTCCATCGTTCAGAGTCTTTAAGCCTCGGTTTTTCTCATTTGTGAAATAGAGGCACTAAGCCTAACTGCCTTGCCGGGTTGTATGAGAAAAAATGAGTCACAACAGGCCTGGCAGTGAATGGGCAAGAAATGGCATCTGCTGTTGTCTGTCTTATGTTTATCAGGAAGGAGAAGAGGTTGCTCTAACCAGCTCCCCAGCCTTAGGGAAACCACAGGATGTACTAAGATCAACTCCAAGCTTCACTAGTGATTGGATTTAGGCCCCTCCTATCATCTCATCTGCCATCTAACTACGTCTCCGAAGACCCTATATCCAGTCATATTCCTACACCCCAGCAGTTAGAATCTGAACACATCTTTTGGGGGGACACAGTCCAACCCACAACAACCAGGCACAGCCTCCCCTCTACGTCCACAGGGCTAACTCACTCTTTTACTTCACTCCAGACTCTGCCCAAATGTCACTTCCCCGGAAAGGTTTCTGGACCCACACTATCTGAGGTAGCCCTCGCCACTCCATGCCCTCATCCTGCTTCACTTTTATAGAGCTTGTCACTACCTGGTATATTACATATTTTAATGTTTGTTGTTAGTCTCCCCCACTAGAACATAAACTCCCCAAGGGCAAGGGTCGGTCTAGCACATAGGTGGCACTCAATATTTGTGGAATGACTAAGTCAGTGAGTGATGGGTATTTAGGCACTTCTCTGGGGCGTCAGGGGACACTCACACTGCAGTCCAGAGATTCTTCTCATTTTGAGGGAACACTATATATAAGCTGAATAATGGTCTCCCAAAGATTCCACATCCTAATCCTGAGAACCTGTGATACGCTGTGTGGTCAAAATCTATGGTGAATGCTGCTGCCGAGTGCCATCCAACAGAAAGGCAGGGGTCTTCAATGTGGGAAGCGGCACGTGGAACCTTAGTAACAGTGTGTGACAAGTTTCAACTTGATGGATGCAGTCAGTCGGGTGTGAGCTACGGTTGAGAGAAGGTGTGTTTTAAAGTGTGACGTAAATCATGGATCATGAACAACGCATTAACATGAAATTTTGTTTCAAACCGCAAAACAGTGCTAAAGAAACATGCAAAATGTTAAAATTAGTTTATAGTGATGCTACAGTGACCATGAAGATGCTTAACAAGTGGTTCCTGTGATTTCATAATGGCTGTGACTCAATTGAAGATGAGGCGAGATCGGGATGCCCTTCAACATCAAAAACCCAAGAGAATGTTGAAAGAGTAAGTGAAATGATTCAATCAAACAGGCCATTGACTATTAGGGAAACTTCTGAGGATCTGAACATCTCTTATGGTTCCGTTCAAAACATTTTAACAACAGATTTGAACACAAGGCGAGTGAGTGCAAAATTTGTTCCACACATTTTGACTGTCGAACAAAAGCAACAGCATTTGTCAATTTCATTGGAGTTGCGTGATCGTGTCACTTAAGATTCCAGCTTTTTAAGACATGTCATCATGGGAGATGAACCTTGGGTCTATGATTATGATCCTGAGACCAAAGTTCAGAGTTCTCAATGGAAATCACCTAGTACTCCTCGGGCGAAAAAAAAATGCATCAGTCAAGATCAAGGTCATGTTAATTGTGTTTGTTGACCTTGGATGTAATTGTGCAAGCTGAATTTGTACCCAGGAACACTATAGTGAACTCTGAATATCATAAGGGTTTATTAGAGCATTTAAGAAATACACGTGGAGAAAACGGCGTGAGAAATGGACAAACAGTTTCATCCTCCATCATAACACCGTTCCATGTCACACATCGCCCTGGTATGGCAATTTCTGTCAAATAAAAACATTACAGTGTGTCCTCATCTACCTTATTCACCAGATCTGGCACCGTGTGACTTCTGGCAATTTCCACAAAGTCAAAATGACCATGAAAGATAAACATTTTGAATGGATTCAGGATATCAAGGCAGCCATGACAGTGCAAATAAAGGCACTCACAAAAGAGGACTTCCAGAACTGCTTCAGAAAGATGAGATACATGTGTTCAAAGCAAGGGGGAGTATTTTGAGCAGGATTAATGGCAATGTGTCTTTTACTGTAATGAACTTTTTTTAAACACTCACCTTATTTTTTTATTACACCTTGTATGTTACCTCACATAGCAAAAGGGACTTTGCAGATGTGATTAAGTTAAGGCTCTTGAGGTGAAAGATTGTCCTGGATAATCTTCCAGGATAATTACCCAGGGGGGGTCCCATGTGATCACAAAGGTCCTTAGAAGAGGGAGGCAAGAGATTCCAGAGTCTAAAAAGGAGATGTGATGAGGAGAGCAGGGCCTGGAGTGAAGTGCTCTGAAGATAGAAGAAGTGGCCATAAGCCACGAAATGCAGGAAACTTCTAGAAGCTGGAAAAAGCAAGGACACAGATTTTCCCCCTGGAGCCTCCAGAAGGAACACAGCTCTGCCAACACCATGATGTTAGCCCAGTGAGACCCATGTCAGGCTTCTGACCTCCAGATGGATAATAATATTATATAAATTATTATTATTAAGTTAATAATACATGTGTATTGTTTTAAGCCACTCAGTGTGTGGTGATTTGTTACAGCAGCAGGAGGAAACTAATACTGACTCCTGTTCTGACTCTCCCCAGAACAGCTCCTCCTGGCCCAGGCAGGTCAGCTAGGCAGCAAGATTTGCAGGTGAAGAACCATGGCCCAGAAAGGTCAAGGAGCTTGCCCCAGGTTACATAGCCAGGGAGTGGCCAACCCAAGAGTTGAATGAACCCCCTTTATCTGCCTCTGAAGTCCTTGCTTTTTCCCCAGCACCACAGTAGAGGGTGACCATGCAGCTTCATGGGGCCTGTGAGACAGTCTCAGCCTTGCCTCAGCTCTCGACAGACACCCAAGGGCCCACATGGAGACAGCCGTGGGAGGAGGACTCTGCTTCTAAATGGCTTGTCCTGGTGGAAATGAGTTTTGAGTGATATTTACAGACACATCTGGGGCGCGTGCAATCCAGGCTACAGCCTGATTGTTTGGGGAGTCACGGAAAGCAGCTAGTGTGATGTGTCCAGATGTCTTCAGAGCTGGCCTCCAAGGACAGGCCCAGAGCCCAAGACGGGGGGCACCACCCCAGCTGGAATGGGGAGGGAAGAATGCGAAGCCCTCAGCACTCGTTGGCTGCAGAGCTTATCCTGCCCAGGCCTCCTCTGGGTCTCACGAGTTCCTATTACCCCATTTTACAGGTCAGGAAATGGAAGCCTGAGGAAGGTGTAGTTGGCCCAAGGTCCCATGAAGAGGAGGCCAAACTGGGTTTTGTGTCCGGGTCCTGAGTAATTCTCAACCTAAGAGTACCACACCAGGACTGTGCCAGTAGAGACAAGAGTACAAAGTGTTTGTGAGCTAAGCCACTTGGCCACCCACTGGTGGTCAGGGCCACGGGCCTGGGCCTCCCTCCACACCTTTCTATCAGCATCTCTCACATGTTTCTAAAGGTCCCTGGCATGTTTTCTTGGAAAGAAACTGACACCCAGCTTCATACACACATAATTTCTCTCTCTCTCACATACACACATACTTACCTGCACACAAACACACACACACTTATATATATACATATATACGCCCTAACGCATACATATATACACTCACAGACACACACCCACTTACACAGACATGTTTACACATACATTCACTGAGACACATGTACACTTATAAACATACACACATGCACACACACTCAAAAATACCCACATGCACACATATATATACACATGGATATTCACACACAACACACGTCTGCATAAACGTTCAGACATACACACACATTCTCACGCTCACACAGTCGCGCACATGTGCACACTCACAACATGCACACACGGATTCCCCAAGACGAGTGCACATACGCACACTCCCAGTTGGGCCCCAGCCACTGGCCCTGCCACTCCCCTGCTTGTCTATTTGGGAAGACGAAACCACCCCGGCCTATTGTTGACTCTCCCGACAGAAAGACAGACTGTAAAATCCTCAGCTTAACAACTTCTAAATCCAGGCTCCCCGCCCGCCCATCGATTCGCTCTGATGCTGCCGTCAAGCTCATCTACTTCCACAGGCCGTGCATCTGATCTTGGAGCAATCGCAGGATTAGCCATCCGGCCTTACACATGCCCTGCTCACCCCGACGGGCTCCCCCAGGCCTGACGCCATCTCTCTGAGTGTTTCTCTAGCACGGCAGGTCCCTTCCTCCGACATGGGACAAGGAATGAGAGGGCTGTGAGCACTCAGGCCAGGAATGGCTCCATTGCTACCCAGCTGCCACCAAGGGCAAGGAGCCTTGGTTTCCCTGCCCCTCAGGACAGAGGAGGGTTGGAGTTGAGACCTACTGGAGTCCAGAGAACAGGACAGAAAAGGTGTGGATGCCGGGAAGGCAAGAGGAGACACTCACGGTGGCTGCATTTAATTCTGCGTCTGGTCAGCTTCTGAAGGACTGAGCGTTTGCTCTGCTGTTCTGCACACTGGCTTATTAAAGTCCCCTTCTGCACCCCACGGTCAGTCACTCTGTAGTTAACTGTCATCTCTTGGGGGCATTTGCTTCCAGGACCCACCAATGTCAATTCTGTGTGTACAAGGAAACTAACATTTTTAAGTTAAACCACACCTATCTGCCAACTACCGTGTTTCCCCGAAAATAAGACCTAGCTGGACCATCAGCTCTACTGTGTCTTTTGGAGCAAAAAGTAATGTAAGACCCGGTCTTATTTTACTATAATATATGACTGGGTCTTATGTAATATAATATAATAAAATATAAGACCAGGTCTTATTTTAATATAAGATCGGGTCTAATATAATATATCATATCATATCATATAACATAATATAATACCAGGTCTCATATTAATTTTTGCTCCAAAAGATGCCTTAGAGCTGATGGTCCAGCTAGGTCTTATTTTCGGGGAAACACAGTAGGTGGGATTCTGTGGCTGTGCGTTGTCATGAGATGCAGTAACATGATGAGACTTAAAATAAATGCTCGATGACCAAACCCTGGAGCAACAGGGACACAGCCCTGACTTCTGGAAGGAGCTAGGGGTGGAGGCAGATGGATCTGAGCCCAGATCTCAGCTCTGCCACCCACCTACCAGTGGAGTGGCCTTGAACAAGTTTCTTAAGCTCTCAGAACCTCGGTTTTCTCATCTGCTGAATGGGAACAACACCAGTTCTGCCTCGGGGCATGAGGGAAGGGAGGGGGACTGGACCGTGGAGAGAGCTGTAAGCATTGTTGCTTGGCACAGCCACCGTGAACCCTCAGCTCAGCAGGAAGGGAGCAAGGAAGCAACACCCAGTTCTCTCCCTTCTGTCCCTGAACCGCTGCTGCTGCCTCCACTGCACACAGCAGCAGGTAGAATTATCTGGAAGGGCAAACATGAATATCATGCACACCCCTAGTTTCTTGCTTTGAAGTCCTCTAGCACAAATAGTCTGCTGGTGAATGAGCATCTCATTATAGGAGAAACATAAAGACTGGGTATCTGTTGAGCTTGTATGTCCTTCAAGTTGCTCCAGATTTTAGCCTCTCATGCCAAACTCTTGAACCTTTTCCCATGCCCGTCCTAAGTCCATGATGTCCCCCGACCTGGCACCTGGCAGGACCAAGCCAGACCCCCATCCCCCACACCACACCAGAGAGGAAGAGACCAAATGAGTAATATTGAGGAGGACAGGAGAGTCTCTAGTCCTAGGACTGACCTGGGGTGAAGCTGGCTGTGTGTTCCCCATTACAGACAGAGCAAGAAGCCTGGAGCCAGAACACAGCCTGGCCCAAGCGCACTGCCAGCGCCACGTGTCCCACCTGTCTCTGCCCAGCACTCCGGAGCCAGGACATCAAGGAGTGGCTGACGATGAAGTCAATGGCCTGGGATCCACCTGGCCAAGGGGTCCTGCCCTACCAGCCCTCTACAACTTCACCCAGAAGTGTCACCTTGTCACCCGAAGCCGAGGCACAGAATCCCACCACCCACTGAGCTGCTCTGCCTGCTGCATGAAAAGCAACCGTGCAAATCACTTCAGTTGCTGTTTCATCAAGTGCCACAGAACAAAATACACTGCCGAAATCACATGCTGTTCTGTGGAGGGCCTGAGCGGCCCTCCAATTACTGTCACATAACCTTCTCCAATTTGATCTCCCTTATCTTATCTATAATAGATAAATGCCCAGCCCCGGGGAAGGGAAATGTTTTTACAAACTGAGTATAATAAACCAGAAAAGTGCCAGCTGTCACCGGCATGAAGCAGTGCCCATTAGTGGGCTCAGAGCAATCCTCAAGGCCCCCGCCAAGCCCCCAGTCCAGGGAAGAGTGTTCTGGAAGCCCCCGCTCCCTCGGTCAATAACATTTATGAAGAGCTCATTCTGAGCCAGGCTGGAGGAGAGTGGAGAGCAGTGCCTGCCATCCTGCTGTAACTCTCAGCATGGGGGAAACTGTGTCTGAGCTGCAAGCAGCCAGCCAGGAGAAGATGTCCTTGTCGCCTGGCATGTCGTGGGCACAGGCCCTGGATTCTCTCTCCCCACCTCCTGTCAGCTGCTTGGAAGGGCCTGGGCAGGCCAGCCAGCAGGAGTCTTGGTTAAATCCGCCCTCTCTGCGGGAGCTGCACATTCTCATTTTGCCTTGGCAGAGACGTGCGTGCCGACGTGCCAAGCCACCCTGGGGGACAGAAGCCCAGAGCCCAGGGTGGAACTGGGGAAGAGGCCGCCCGTGGTCCTGCCATCTATTCTGCAGGCGAGTGCTCAGAGTTAACTCTTGAGGCCTGAGGGGCCCGGCTCTGGGGGACTCCAGGATAGAAGGGAGGCCGGCAAGACGGGACCCAAAGTGAGGGGGCTTCTGTCCCAGGTCCACTCTGGCCCCCATCAACCACCAGGGCCCTGCTGCTCTAATGGTGAGCACAGTCCTTTTCACTTTATCCCATCCAAGGTCCCCGTGCACCTTCACCTCAGGCTTGGGGACAAAGGGCATAGCTGCCAGCACGAGGGTAGCTGCCCTGGCTGCCTGGGCCCAACTCCTGACTCCACCTGTTGGATAAGTTACTTAATCTGCCTGAGCCTCAGTTTCCTCATCTGCAGAGTGGAACTAGTAACAGGACCCACCTGAAAGGGCTGTGGGGTCAAATGCGATGAAACAGAGGAGATGCGTACAGGAAGTGTCATTAAATGACAAATGTTAGTGTCATTACTACTGTTTTGATTTTCAAATGGGGAACTGAGGGACCAGGCAAGTGACCCCCAACAGCACACAACAGGAAAGTGAGTTGGAAGACCCCAACCCAGGGTACAGAGCCAAGCCCTGCTCTCTGCCAACCTCACTGGGTCCCTCCCACAATAAAACCTCCACTTCTGCATAGACACAGCTCCATCAAATAAGATGCATTTCCAGTCATCCAGGGGAGGCTGTAAAACAGCTTATTGGACACAGCTGAGCCCACAGCCCTCCCTCCCTATGTCATTTCCGGGAGAATCCTGGCTGTGTGTCTTGAGGCAGGTCACCACACCTCTCTGGGCTGGTTTCTCCAGCTCTAAGATAGGTAGAACTAGATGGTTCTGCCATTCTCTGAGACCATTCCAACCCCCACCCTCCTGTGCCCTCCCATCCCCCAGCCCCCCGCCCAGTGACTTGGACACTCAGGCACAATTCAATGAAGCCCTATTGCTGCTGGAGGTCAGAGTCAGACATGTCAAGTTGCTGGAAATTTTTAAGTCATGGAAACAAAACTTTCAGGGGAGAGGGTGGAACATGAGCAGTTTTCAATGTGTATTTTTAGGACCCTGTACAGGCCCCAAGTCCCTTTGATTAGTTTAGAAACAAAACCATATGTGTCTCAAGTTTGCCTGATTTAGACGTGGGCGTGACTGGAGTGAAAACAGTTCCCTTTGCCGGATTTTCTGATTTGTAGGGAAAAGCCAAGACGTTCTTCAGAACAAAAAGACAGTACGTATCCGCCCCCCACCCTGCCCAGATTCTGGTCTTTCTTTCTCCTTGGCCTTCCTTCCCTGCTCTGAGGGGGTGTCTCAGGGGCCCTGGGAGGTCTCCAAAGTATGGGCAGTCAGCCCTGGCCGCAGCCTGAGCCCCGCCCAGCAGCTGGAGACAACTGCTTCCAGATGTGCACCGGCCAGGAACTGCCCTGGCTGCTGGGCTCAGCTAGGCCCAGTGGTGAGGGCCCAGCCCAGGGGCCAGAGGCTCCCAAGGCCTACCCGCCCACCTCCTTGAGACATTCCTTTCAAACCACATCAGGAGACGCTTCAGAAAGCTGGGGGCATTCACCCCAGCCTCTGCTGAGCCGGCTGAGCACTCAGAGCCCATCCCACACCCTACAGAGGCACACTCGCTGGGTCTTATCTGCACAGGAAGGCTTTGCACAGCGAAGGACTGCTTTCCTGGGAAAGGTCTGCACCACGCCGTGTGTGGGTCCACTGTAGGTCTACCCAGGCAGAGGCCGCGAGGCCTCCTGCTCTCCACAAGGCAGCCGGGCACAGAGCCACGTCCACACTCACACACTTTCTCTCCTCGGAACCCCACAAATGTCCCATTCAGTAGATGTTTGTAGCCCATTTCCAGATAGGCCCATGAGCTCAGAACTATTACGGGGCTAGAAAGCAACAGAGCCGGAGGGGAAAGCCTGGTCTGTATGATTCCACAGCCTAAGTCCTGAGATGCTGGGCCCAGTTTCCTCGGTCTCCAGGGCACAAGTCCTGTGGCAGATGTTTGGGTAGACAGGGCATCACTCATCAGCCACACCCGGGCAGGAAGAGCGGGAGCTTGGGTGCAGAAGGTCCCTTCCTTGTGCACAGATGGGGCCATGGCTGTGGGACATCAGGACTTGGGGACCCACCTGCCACATGCACACACAACCGCACAGGAGTACACGTGCACTTCCGCCCCTTCTGCTTCCCGCCCTTCACAGCCTCCGGTGGATGGTTTGGGAACTCCGTCTCTGCCTCTTGGCTGTAAAGGACTCGCAGCCTCTCTAGAAGTGGACAGCATGTGAACAATCACTGAAAGCATATTCATGCCCCTCAGGCAGCACATATATGGAAACACACATGCAGGAAGGGCACAGTCACATGGATACAGCTCTCACACAGGCTGACTGTATGCAGCTTGGCTCACAGACACACACACTCCCCTGCACGTCTGGTTTCCTGCAGGTCCTGGGGTAGGTCAGCCCGGGCTCCCCAGGGGGCACCCAGACATCGGTCCATAAGTCCAGAGTCTGGGCAAAGGAAGGAGGGACTTTAGGAAAGAGAGTTAGAAGGGAACAAAGGGGAGAAGAAGAAAGGAGAAGGAAGGAGGAGGGGGAAGGGAGGGAAGGAGAAAAGAGGAAGGTGGGGGAAGAGTGCTAGAGCAGACCCCCTTGGGAGTCCCAGTAAGTACACAAGGTGTAGCCCATTCCCCTCCAGGTCTGGGATCAAACAGAAATAAATCAGATTCCTCTTATTAGCTGTGTGATCTTATGCAAGTGACTTAACATCTCTGAGCCTGTTTCTTTTCCTATTAAATGGGGATAATATAGTAGGAGCATGTCAGAGAGAAGCACAGCACACATAGAACAGTGCAAGCCACATGAAAGTTGCTTGATGAGTTGGAGAAAAGACCAAACAGAGCTCCTGCAGGCCCAGAGGACGCCATACAGCTGCTACACCAGGCATGTGCTAAGTGCTCAGAGGATATTAACTGCCATTGTTTCCAACATTGCTGTCATCTTTATCATATGCCAGGCACCGCTCCAGGTGTCTCTGTAGCCATTATCTCATCTGCCCCTCCAACAACCTTGCAACGGGTTATATATCATTACCCTTATTTTGCAGATGGGTTAGGCAGAGGCCCAAAGAGGTTGAAAAATCATTTGCTCAAGGGCACAGAGCTGGCAAATGGCAAAGCCAGGATGTAAGAGGGTCCATGGAGCCTGTATCTTTTCCATGACATCACTACAGGGTGGGGCATTTCAAGTTTAAGTTGCAATTTAGTTTCAATTAAATGATTCTAATAACTAACCTTTATTGAGCATTTACTAGGTATATGCCAAGCCCTGGGCAGAATGATTTTTTTGTCCTTGAATCCTCATAATGACCTCATGAACTAACTATTGTTATTATTATCCTTATTTTTAAAATGAGGAAACTGGAGCACAGAATGGTTAAGTAACTTGTCCCAACTCACCAGCCAGTAAGTGAGGGACTCCAATCCAGGTACAAGCAGTGTCCTCAGAGATGTACTCTAACTACTCAGCTGGAGACAGTTCAACCTCATAAAACGATATGGAACAGTCTCGAAGATGTATCTTTTAAAACAGATTTTAAGTCAAAAGCAAGGTGTAGAACAGCTTGTCTACTGTGCTATATGTTTAAAAGAAGACATATGGACAGAGATGCTTTCATCTGCACAAAGCATCTGGAAAGCTACGCAGGAAGCTGGTCATAATTATTGCCTCCAGGAAGAGGAACTGGGAGGCGGGGGTCAGGGAGGGGGGGAAATTTGCACTTTTATGCCCTTTACAATTTTTATAGATGCCTTTAAAAGTATGAATGTGTTAGGCCCCTCTTCAGAAAAAAATTATTTTCATTACTTTGTCAGCCTAAAGGAGACTGACCTGGTGTTAGCAGGTACTTCAAGGGGGCTCGGGTGGGAGGCCTGGGCAGGGACGGAGGCCGTGCCCCTGACTGGGAGCCCCCCATCTCTGCCCTAAAGATGAGCAGTAAAGGGGTGGCCTGTTCACATCCGTGTCCACAATCTCTGAAGGAGATGAGCCATGGCTCCAGGGTCTTTCCCGGTTACCTCTATTCCAGGCCCAGGACTCAAATTACAGACAGAGGCCTGCAGACTGGTGTGATCTGCCACCCTTCAGCTGGAGAAATGACCTTCTTATCCTGCAGAGCACTCTAGAACTTTCTAGAGCTCACTCTGGCCTCCCCCAGGCAGGTGGGAGGTAGGAAGACCTCCGACCTGGAGGATAGGTCCCCTGGTCCAGACTGCCTGCCCTCACTTACTCTTGACCTTGAGAGGACCAGCTTCTCCACCAAGAAAGCAATGGAAGCCTGGCACAAAAGGTCCTGCTCAGCTCTAAAATTATGAGCCCCAGAGGACGCCAATGCCCCTGCCAGCCTCAGGCCCCACAAGCTGCCCCCCCTCCAGGGCACACTGTCCTCCACCTCACAGCTGCCCTCCTCCTCCTCTCCTTGAGCCTCCCCCCCCCCCCAGCCCCTACACCACCTCCCAAGGGTCCGAACAGACTCCTACCTGATGGGCTCCCATTTAGAGCTGGTTGCAAATAGCCGGTACATATTTTAACCTAACACCTCAACAGTACATTTTCACCCCCATTTAAAACGTTTATGCTCTTTGAGTGGCTGCAGAGACCTTTGAGCAACAGCTCTCGAAATTCAGCTTCTCTGAGGCATTTGTTGAAAATGCACATTGGGGGGGGGCCACCTCAGAGAGTGGGCTTCAACCAGCAGTCTGGGAGTGAGGGGGGAACACGCACATTTAACACTCCCCCAACTCTGATGCAGGCGGTCGGTGGGCTTCAGGACCACCCCATGTGGTTGGCACTCCAAAGCCCCAAAGTTTTTCCCTTGGGGGTAACAGGGATAAGTTCAGGTTTGGACCAATCAAATCAAAGGTGCTTGTGGGGGTGTCCAGGGAATGGGTCTGGGGGCAGCAGACCGATGCCTCGGTGCACAGGAGAGCATTTCCTCTGGAGAGAAGACACCCAGAATCAAATCCACAGTCTTCTGCTGAACGCGCAGAGAAAGGAGGGGGGAGGGAAGAAGGAGACGTAGCTAGCTCCGGTGGGGCAAGTGAAGGGACCTGGATATGTTGGGCACGGAATTCCAGGGCCTGGTGACTTTCAGAGCACAAACTAGGACCCAGAAGGCCTGGCGCGGAGGAGTGGCCACAAGGGGAGCCAAGGGGCCAAGCGACGCCACTTCGCAAACGTGCAAACTGAGGGCAGAAGAGCGGTAGATCTCAGCCGGGTCCCCCCTTAGGCAGGGGCCGGGCAGCTCCCTATGATGACGGCCTGGTGGGCCGCCAGGGCTGGGGTGGGTGGCTAGTGCAGAGCCAACCGAGGCTGCGCTCCACTGGATCACCACCGGCAACACCGCTGCGAGGCAGGAGGCTGGGCGGCCGTGTGGCCACAGCGCCCCCTGGCGGCCCTCGGGATCCCAGCCTGCAGCCGCCACACCGCGACTTCACCGGAACGGTACCCTGCAGACCGCCGCCTGGACAGGCCGGGCTTCCCAGATACCCTACCGCACCCGAAGAGCAGCGAAATGGCTGCCATCGAAATGGCTGCCATCTGGCGTCCGGCCCCAAGAAAACGAAGTCCCCCTTCTCTGTATATTTTAAAGAGGACAGCGCGTGCCCACTTCTATCACCACATCCCACCGAAGAGAATGGATGTTTCTCTTCATGCGATTTTACCTCTTCTCCCAAACAGTGGTTCCTAAATGTGAAATCTCAAATCCCATTGTGACCCCTGTTCTCATAGGACCCTATTTTAAGCTCAGGCAGTGGAGGGCATGTCTGAAAAGTCCCTTTTTCTGTGCTGATTTTAGAGTCCTAAAGAGAGAGCCCACCTCCTGCCAGGCATCCTAACAACAGCTAACACCTCGCACTTCCTCAGTGCCAGGGGTGGTTGTAGGGCTTTCCAGGTATGATTCCTCACACCGGCCTATCATTATCCCCATGTGAATGAGATAGCTGAAGCACAGAGAGGTTAAGGAACTTGCCCAAAGTCACACAGTTACAGGGGAAGATAGGATTTTAACTCAGGCAGTCTTGATTCCAAAAGAGAAAAGAGGATAAAAGGAAAGGAGACAGGGTTAAAAAACAACAACAAAAAAAAAAAAGAAGAAAAGAAAAACGTTACTTCTAAGCAGGGCAGTGCTTGAGTGCCTAGTGCCTCCGTTTTGTGTGCGAGTCCAGAATGCCTTGTTGAAAATTCCCCGGCTCCTTTACAAAGCCTGGCACCAGGGGTCAGGCAGTGAGACTGGGAGCCCAAGGGTGGGCTCACCCACAGTGAACTGGCCAGACCAAAGATTGGGCAGCTGGAGGGCAGATGGGGAGGCGGGGAGTTCTGTCCCACTCCCACCCTGCCCACCCAGGCCTCTCTGTCCATCTCTGCTGGCCTGGCGATGGAGCCACAAAGATGGACAAAGAAAGAGGCTTCGAGGAAGAATGGAGCATGGAGCTTTTGCCCATCAAAAGGATTTCTCCAACTCCACTAAATGCCTGTGGCACAATGGCTCGCTGTGGCTACACATTCAGCTGTGGTCCTTCCTTCCCCGGCCCCCACGCCTGCTACAGATGCAAGAACAAAATCCTCACTAATTGTCTGATTTCTCTGCCTAATTTCAAGCACAGGAGGGCTGGGTCCATACCATCCAGAGCTTTCTCCTCTCTGACGGAGATCTGAAATCTCCGAGTTTTCCAGTCAAACTGTTATAAACCCACCCAGGTCTCCTGTTGTCGGCAGGCTACAGAGCTGAACCAAGCGCGGTGGACAGGTCAGCAGGGGAGGAAAAGAGAACTAGAGCAAGAAGGGGCCACTCTAAGACTGGGCTCCCAGACGTAATTAGAACCATCTCTGAGGTGGAAAGACTAACACAGGATCCAGTCTCCTATTTGTGGGTGAGCGGTGTTGGAAACTGGGCAAGGCCTCCACTGTGCCAACTGGGGCCCACAGCCCCAGGACCAAGATTAGGGTGAATTTGGGGAAATCTTGGGAGTAAGGAGGACAAATGGAGGATGGTGTACCATTTACACACTTCCCATCAGTCTCATTACTCCCTGCTATCACCACCATCCTGGAGAAAGATGCCAAACTGAATTGCTTATTAAAACAAATTACCTGAGTTTCTCTGCCCTTCTTCCTTTTGGGAACTTACCCACCAATTCTTCAGGAATTGAAACAGGAATGTGTTGATGTTCAGATATACCAGCCTTGGTTATAAATGGCTGGACCATGGTGCAAGGCATTCTGGGACCTGGTTTCTGTGGATTCGTGAGGACAGGAAAAGTGCGGAAACAGCAGGAGTAGAGGCGAGGACGGGGGGAACCCCTGTGATGTGTTCCTAGAACAGGCGTGTTCCGCCTGCCAGACTCAGGCCTCTGCACATGTAGCTCCCTCTGCTTGGACTGACTTGCACTCTCCCCCTCGCCACCCCTTTCACCCATCAAATGATGAGTCTTTCTGTAGGTGCAGGGAAAATGTCACTTTTTCAAGGAAGCTTTCCTGACACTTGTCTCCCCTGAGTCTATTACAAAGCTTCAAAGCAGCAGGGGTCAGGTGACTTCTGGGGAGTCCCCAGAAAGCACAGCCTGAGGCCAGGAATGGAGTGAAGGTAGTTTATTTGGGACAGATTCCTTAGGAACAGGAGAGAAGGAGTAGGGACAGTGACACAGGGAAGAAGAAAAAGATCATTAAAAGACGTGTGTGGGCAACGGGGGCTCCACTGGGACCATCTGTGGAGCAGAGATAAGACCCCAGAATTGGCCCCTTAAAGGACAGGAGCATTTATCCACCTGCTCCTGGCCCCCATTGGTTGAGGGTTGCCCTGGGGGCGAGGGGGGATTAAGGCCCTGTATCAACTATATTTTCTTCTTTTCTGTATGCTTGATGCTCTGGCATTTGGTGCCTTCATCCTAGAAAGACTGCCCTTCCCAGAGCCAGCTAATTCCTAGAGAGAGCAAATGATTTCCCGGTGAGCCTGCCTCTGACACACAAACCAATGAATCCAGAGTCCACATCCCTAACCATCTCCTCTGGAAAACTCTCACACCAGGCCAATATCCTGCCTCCCCTAAGTCACCCCAGGGCCAGGTACTGGACAACGAGGGAGCCCCTGTAGCCCAGAGCCCGAAGCCCACCTAAATTATTCAAATTATCCAACCCTAACCTTACTCAGTTTAGCACCCCTGACTCGCCCACTCCTTCCCATTAAAACCATATCCGTGTCTACGTGTCTTCCCATACCTGACTGAAGCACATCCCAGGGACGCTTTGACACATGCCCCACACTGCCAGGCGTGCATGGGCTGAGAAGGCCCCCAAACATCAGAGGAGGTCCTGAGGCAGTAAATGAACAGGCACCTGGTACACGCATGAAGTGGACACTGTAAGAGGGAGGTGGCTCTGCAGTGTCACCAGTCACTGTAGCTGCGGCTGAAGTCAGAGCTGGCCGAGGAACGTGAGGAGCAGGACACCAGAGGCATCTGCTCCATTCCTTGTGCTCGTTTGCTTGTCTTGCTCACCATCAATCCCCAGGTGCCTAGCACAGCGCTGACATGGTGTGCGGGCTTCGTAACTACCTTCTGAGTTAGTGAGTGACTGAATGAATACACAGTGTAAGGCTGACCCCCAAAGGAGAATGACCCCAAAGGGTCCCAGTCAGTTAGGTCCGGTGGTCAAGTCCATCCCCAGCGGGAATCCAGCCAGCAGCTAAGACCCTCATATACATTCCAGGCACCAAGGCACCAGGGCTGGCAAGATCTGGGGCAGGCGGCAGAGCTGTCCGCCCAGCAGGAAAACTGAAGCACCAGACTAAAGGGATTCGTGGGATGCTGGCTCTTCCCCCCAACACCTTGCATTCAAACAGGACTCCCTCAAGAGCCAGGCCAGTCAGGTATGGGTGGGCGTGGTGAGCGCAGAGAGACCCAGAGATTCACGCTCGGCAGGGTAAGGGTGACAACTCTAAACAGAAAGTGTTTTAGAAATCCATAAATCTCTTCAGGGTGTTCCAGAAAATCTTTCCTTGCGTCAGATTCATCCTCCTGAATGGCCACCACAGGTAGGTGGTACAAGGATGCCACGCCTAGCAGGGCAGCTTATACATCATAAACATTACAAATGTGCACATGCCCTACATTTCCAAAAGATGGCAGTAGAGACTCGTGCAAAAAAAAAAAAAAAATCCATATATTACAATTTTCCCACAGATGGAAGTAAGTGTCTTGAGGAGGGGGAGGTTTTGCCTAATGTGTTTAAGTGCGCGGTGTGGCCTGGTGGCAGATTTTGCCTTTCCTCAATGGGTTTTGCTCAGGCGCAGAAGCCCTCCCAGGTCCCCAGAGCATAAACCAAGGGAAGGCAACTGGGAAAGGGAGTGGGGCCACCTTCAGCCTTTTTCGTACAATAGACCCTTCCCGAACTCTGCTAGCATGGTGGGGGCGTGTGGAAGACACATGACCAAGATTGGGTCCTGTTACCCAGTGTCACGGAAAGAGAACAGACTTTGCAATGAAGCCAACCTGGGTTCAAATCCACCTTCTACTGCTAGGAACATAGCAAGTCACGTACCCTCCCAAAGCCTGTTTCCTCATCTACATGCTGGAGATAACACCATCCATTTCACCAGATGTTTACAAAGATCAATAAGATTACGTGAGTCAAGTGTCTGAGCAGAGACTGGAATAGGGAAGTTAGAGTTGAAAGAGGAAGGAATGCTGCTGGTTCCCCCTTCCTTTCTTGTGAGTTGGAACCCATAGTCCAACTGCTGCCACAGCGTAGATTAGTGCGCTTTTGACAAGAAAAAGAATAGTATAGTCATTTTGCAATGTCACAAAGTAGTCCAGGATTTAGTAAGAGATCCCTGGACCCAGCATAACGCAATGCAACTGGGAGAAACCTCCCACACGGGGCCCCCAGAATTGAAGGTAGATATAGACAGTAACCCAGTAACAGTAGGAGACTTCAATACCCCACTCTCAGTAATGGATAGAACAGATTAATCAGGAATAGAGGACATGACAACACTACAGACCAATTGGGCTGCAGAGCCGGCCTGGCCTTGGGCTGTGCTGCATGCAGAGCTATAGTCCTTCAAGTAAAATGGATTCAGAAGGAATCAAACCTTCACCTGCCCCTCTCAAAGACCCTAACCATGTTCCAAGTCCTAAGTAGCCCTCCACTAATGCTGCCACATTCTTTTCCTGCTCTCTCCCATTTCTCCAACCCTACGGTTGCTCAGGATTTTGTAATCCCCAACTCAGCTCTCTCCCCAGCACCCTGGCACCCTGACCCTGCTAGATCTTGTATCCTCCCCTCCCCTTCCACTTCTGTCTCTCTCTTCTGTCTTGTTCTTCATAATAAAAGCTGAGAACCCACCTGGAAAGGCCCAATGCTCCTTAGAGCACACAAGCGAGGCAGACACCACAGGGAAGGGAGAGGTCTCCTTAGCAGGCAGGAGGGACACTCACACAAATCCATGCTGCCATATTTTACCACCTTCCTCAACTCACAAGTTCCCATTGCTGCTTCCAGCTCAGGCCATCCCTTCTCTGAGCCACTCATGGACAAGGTAAGTGCCCCACATCTGGGCTACCCCAAGCGCCCCTCCATCACAGCACTTGTCACCCTCACCCGGATTGCCTACTGGTTGTCCCGTCTCCCTTCCTTGAGCTGTGGGCCTGGGCATTGTCACCCCACCTTCACACCCGGTGCTCCATAACCTTCATTAGGGTGGATTCTATTGAAATTAGCCAAGAGCCAACCAGGACGATGACAGCTGAGGGGAGTGTGGGGTGAACAGGAAACTCCCCAGGGACAGAGAAGTGCTGTCAGATGAAAGACTTCCTCATTGGTTCCCACCACATGGGACCACCCATGCTGGAGTCAAAGAAAGTCATTTTCTGACTCAGCATGGAAAGAGTTTTCAAGTAGATACTTGTCATCAACAAGTGTCAAAACAAGCAAACGGAGCCACTTCTGCCCCCTTTATCTGATATGACAGGGAAATACCTTCCTGCCTTTTCCGGGCATGAGTCAGCACATGGGCAACAGCGAGAAAGTTATAATAATAAATTTTAAAAACATATGTAAGACCCTTTCCTTATGAGATGGGAGAGTTTTTTCTCTGCTCCCCCACACTGGTCCTTCTTCCTGGGATATGGCCCTTCCCAAGGCTGCAGTAACTGAAGGAGGCATTTGTCAAAGCAGCGAAGGGAACACACACCCTTTCAGCATCATAGCACATGGAGATACGATGACAGAAGGCCAGTGCTGGCCAGGCCCAAGAGCCCACTGACCCAGGGGTCCTGCTCCCCACTCGCTGCCTGTGGTCCTACAGAGAAGAACCAGAGGGGACAGCAAACATCAGACCCACATCAGAGACTGGGCTCAGGAGGAGACGGGACTCACAGGGGCAGAGGGCCCAGGAGCCATAGGAGCCATGGAGCAAGAAAGACCAGAAAGAGAACCCAGAGAAGAATGTCATTTCCAAGGGACCACAGAGCAGTGATCATGTGTGGAGGTGGTCCCAGGAGCGGAGATGGGAAGACCCACATTGTAAGATGTTGGCTGACCATCAAGGACAAAAGAGTTTTCTATTCCTCTGGGTTCTGTGTGTGTGTCTGGTCTGCTCGCAGGAAGGATCACTGATAATGGAGTGTAACACTCTTCCTGTCCCTGATAAGACCCCGTTACTGGGGCTGCCTTTAAATTTGTAAAGCACCACCCATTTATGGAATCTACTAATGGACAGACAGTGGGTCGGCTCATTCTCAATGGGCTGAGCAGAGTGGCAGATTGTGTTCCCCACAAACACAACAATATCCCCCCACCCAAGTCTTCTTCTGCACTTTCCCACTGACAGGTGGGGTTTACTTCACCTCTCTTGGATCTAAGTTGGCATGTGACTATCTCAACAATAGAATACGGCAGAAGTGACGGTGTGTGACTTCCAAGGCTGGGTCATTAAAAGTCATGCAACTTTCACGTTATTCGCTGAGACAGCATCTTGGAGCTCTGAGCTGCCATGTAAGGAGTTCAGCTACTGTGAGGCTACTTGGGTGGGGAGAAGCCAAGCGAAGTGGAAAGCCACACGGAGGCAGCCCAGTTGGCAATCCTAGTCTTCCAGTCACCCCAGCCCAGATGGAAGACATGAATAGAGGAATGAATGGGTGAGCTTCCAGGTGAGTCTACACCCCACCATCAACACATCCTCTTATTAGGAGTCGTCCCAGCTAACCAGCAGTCCCCACCGTTGCTATCTGAACTCAGACCCACAGAATCTGTGAGCACGACTAACGTACTGTGTTTGGCTAAGTGTGACTGCCGTTTGTTCCACAACAATACTAACTGGATGAAGCAGAGTCCAGGGACGTGCTACATAAATCAAGAGGCTGAAAGACCCCTTGCTATGAGAACAAACAATGTAACCCCACTCAGGCCAGTTGCTTACACGAGACTGGTGCGTTCAGGATGACGTGGCAGGAGAGAAGGGCCAGTTGCTTAACCTCCCTGAGCTTCAGTTTCCTCATCTGAAAAGTGGGGACAACACCGCTCTTGTGATGATTTAAGCAGCTGTCAAAATTATCCCCATGAATTCTGAGGGAGATTTGAGGATGGTTTTGGTCCAACATCAACTTGCAGGTGATACAACCTGTTCTGACATTTACAACATATCAACCCAGTGCCGTGGGTACTCAAGATTCCATGTCTTTCTAGACTGATTTCTGGCATTGCCCCAATGGCAATCAGTGGGATTTAATTGGTCTTCTGTATGTTTTTGCTTTAATTGGTCATTTTGTCATGCACGGAGAAATTCACTGTCAAAATACAGAAAAATTATGCTTAGAGAGACTAAAGAGGTAAACATGATATACACTCTCTAATATGATGTTTCCAAAATGGTAACTGAACTTGTGTCGCAGCTCAGCAAGGGGCTGCTGCTACTGGAGTCCAGGGATGCACTACAGGAAACTGAAAACAGCACCGTGAGTGTTACACACTGAGGAGAAACAGCCAAGACCCCAGCCGTGGAATGGACCAGGCAGCATGCTTGGAGCTTGCCTTCTTTCCCTCTGAAGGAACACCCATCATGTGGAAATTCAAGCACAGGGAGCACAAATGAGCCTCCACAGGCACCGCCCAGAGGACAAACTCTAAGACCACATAGGAGAGAGGCGTTCTCCTGATTCCCGCATGTCACACAGCACAGCTCGGGTGCGTGTAGGACTCAGGGAACAGGGCCCTCAAGGGTAGGCAGCCGGATAAGCGTCAGGAGAAAGCTCTGAGCATGGACACCACATCCCCGGTGACCCACTAAGACGTTACAATCCACGGACACCAACAAGGAAGATGGAAGCAAGAAAATAAAGGCCATGAGAGAGCAGAGAGGGGTTCATGTGAGATATCGGGGGACTCTCAGAATCACCAGGTGAGGTTTGAAGGTCCTACAATAGAGACAAAAAGCCAGAGAAATAGTGGGGTGCCTGCACATAAGCAAACAGACACACCCAGGAGCCTGGGACGGTGCCGGAAAGTATTAGAACCTAGCAGAGAAGGTTGTTGGGGGACTGAGCGAGAGCCTTCATCCCCCGGTTCACAAAATAGTTCCAGAGCTCCCGCGGAGTGCCAGCCACAGAGAACAGCACCCGCGTGGTCACCGGCCCTCCAGGAAGGAAGGATCTAATCGTACCAAGTAGAGCAGGGGCCTGGTTGCGCCCCCTCCCTCCGAGGCCCCCTGCTCATCTCCTGGACTCAGTTATTCTTTGGGGTACCTGCTCCTGAAGCCAAGGAACAGGTGGAAAACACGTTTCTTCTAATAAATAAAATAAAATCTCCTTTGCCTCATCCTTGCCTCCAGGAGGATTCTGGTAATACAAAGTCAAGCAGGTGTTGTTGTGTGTGTATGTTTTAATAAAGAAGAGCCATTTCCCCAGCCTCGTGTTAAACAGAAATCTATTCTTCAGGACAACTCTATGGTATGTTTTGAAAAACAATCTGCAAATTATCATGGCTTCTGCCATCACCCGGAGGATCCAAACAGTTCCTCCAGATGCAGAGCTTATAGAAGGGGGGGGGGGATGAAGTCGCCCCTACCCCCACCCCATCTGTGCAGCTCCTAAGAGCCGGCTGGGTGCCTCAGACTCACAGTAGCTTCCCAAAAGCTGTGCCAGTGTCCCATGCAAAGCCAGCCACCGTGGTCTGTTTCTCATCTGCATCCTGGGTCTCTCAGGTGGTCCTGCTAAGAGTTGCAAGTGATGGAGCCATGGCTGCACCCAGCATGTGTTGTGGTGCTTTTTTAACGAGGTAAATAATATCTCAGAGGCAGACATCTATAAAATGAGCTGTTCCGCCTCAGTGAGGCTTGTCGCAAATATGAGGGCTTGTTCTTTTCAAAATACTCCAACATCCCGCGGGTATGAAAATAATAATCCCCTCTCGACTGACTGACGCAGAGCAGTTTTTGAGCAAAAGCCACGGCAGGCAGCCGACTAGCAGAGCACTTCAGACCCCACCCAGCCCGGACACCTCTGCTCCAAGAGGCCCTCTGCTGACCTAGTGTCTGCACCCAGATTCACGCCCAGAAGGGGGTGCTCTGTCAGCCCCAGACAGGGAGCGGGGCAGGCATGGGATGTAAGCCTTGAACTTCCTGCTGCAGCCTAGAGAGGCTTCCGCCACAGGCTGCTCAGCACACCCATCGGAGGGAACTAGGGACCTGTTTTGCTGTAGAGAAACCGTTCAATCAGCTCTTGGGCGCCCACTGGGTGCCCAGCCACAGCCAGGGCTGTGATCATGAAAAAGTCCTTTGAAGACAGAAAAGGAATAATCCTGCGGGGAAGCCCCAGAATGTGCTCCGCGTCCGTGACTAAAACTGTATTCTCTGGCAGCCATGTCATCATGGAGGAAAATCACCAGCAAATGGGAAACGTGTTTTCAATCTTTATAGCGATGGAGGCTAATCGAAACCAGCTTCCAATCTGAAGTGTAGTAAGGATCCAATAAATAACTTTGATTCAAGCAATTATTTTAAATTGAAATTTGCTAAGTGAGGAGAATGAGTCATTCATTAGCACAGCGACACCTGTTACCTGGAAGGAGCCGGGAGTCCTGGGGATGGAAGGAGACGCGTGGGTGGAGAAGGTTAGTGGCCGCCTCCACCTGGGTGCTTCCTTCTGCAAGATGGGGTCCACACCCAGCGGCGCCCCCGGGGGGCCAGGTCCAATCATAATTCATTGCCTTCAACCTTGAGTCTTTGCAGCCATGGTTTACTTTGTGTTGTGTCTTTGATAGCTTTGCTGACTTGTATTAGTTTGGTTTCCCCCCAAAAGAAGTTCCTAAAAGAAGGTTTCAAGCACAAGTCATTTACTTGGAGGTGCAGGGACCACTACCAGAGAAGAGACACAGGGAAAGGGTGTTGCTACTAACCAGTGTCACCACCGGGATGATAGCAGGATAATGGCCCCCAAAACTCTTCGCATCCTAATCCACAGAACCTGTGAATATATTATGCTACATGGCAAAAGAGAATTCAGATCGCAGGTGGAATTCAGATTGCAGATGGAATTAGATTGCCATTGGCTGATACGGAGATGGGGAAAGTACCATGGCGTATCCAGGTGAGACCAGTGGAATCATAAGGGTCTTTTTATAATGTGGGGGGGGGAAGAGTTAGAGTCGGAGCAACGTTACATGAAAAAGACTCAACTGGCCATTGCTGGCTTTGAAGATGGAAATCAGGCAGCCTCTAACAGCTAGAAAAAGCAAAGAAACGGACTCTCCCCTTCAGCCTCCTGAAGGTTCTTGCCAACACCTTGACTTTGGCCCAGCAAGACCTACTTCAGATATCTGACCTTAAGAATTGCAAGATAGTAAATCTGTGTTGTTTCAAGCCACTAAGTTTGTCACAATTTGTTATACAGCAGCAGGGAACACTAATACAGGTGCCTTTAGGAACTCTTGAGAAATGGCCCCATCCTAGAGAGAGGGAGTTGGGGTACTGATATCTCAGTTGCTCGCTGAGGATACCGTGGGGCTGAGGGAGGGTGATGGAGTGGCCTCCCATGGTCCCAGAAAAGCCATTAGGCTCAGAGATGCAGTTGCCATGGGAAGTCACTAGATGCTCAGGAAACAGCAGGGTCTGAGGGTGTCACTAGGGACAGGAAACCCATTGTTGAGAATCTACTGTGTCCCAGGCACCATGCTACATGCTCTTCTTCCCCAAGACCCTGCTTCACATCAATCTCATAGCAACTTTTAAGCCAAGGTAGGACTAACTCCATTTTTACTGAATGAAGAAACTAAAGCCCAGAGAGATTAAGTGATTCATCCAAAGTCACACAGCTTGCAAGTGGCAAGAGCCAGGGCTGGAACCAGGGCCACCTGACCCTGGAGGCTGCCGCCTTTCTCCTCTGCCATGACAAGGATGCCCACGTGGGGGCATCTGTTACCACTCAGGTCAGAGGGCTAATGCAGTTCTGAGGTCTCCAAGAGGACACTACACCAAGCTGCTCTGCAAAGAAACCCAGATAGAGACTGCTGCTGAGCCCATCTCCAAGAACAAATCACAAGGCGAGAACATGGGCCCAACCAGGAGTCCCCAGTTACTGGCTCCAGAAATGAACCCACACAGCCAGTGATGGCTCTAAATCCTCCTTGCAGGGCAAGATGGTGGGAAATAGCCCAGCCTGACCAGGAGCTGAATCCATCCAAGTGCTGATCAATAACTGGTGAATTGCCCCATCCAAAAAGTGCCACTACTGTCTCCCTGGACCTCAAGGTTCATTGCTGGGGGGGGGGCGGGGGGCGCCCCACTCCTATTCCTGCCCTTCCACTCCTCCTATGCCCTTACTGTCACCTTCCCAAGAAAGGAAGGCTTGGTCATCTGAGTGGTCATACCTAAGCTGTCATGAGTGTCACTGTGTGTCACATTCTGTGCTCACCCCTCTCCTGTGCTTCCCATGTCTGAGTGTCTTAGTCCATTTGGGCCCTATAACAAAATAGCCACAGACTGGCTTATCAACCATGGAAACTTATTTCTCACAGTTCTAGAGGTTGGGAAGTCCAAGGTCAAACGCCAGCAGATTCAGCGTGTGGTGAGGAGTCGCTTCCTGGTTCACAGACGGCCATCTTGTGTCTATGCCCTCACGTGGTGGAAAGGCCGACGGAGCTCCCTGGGGCCCCTTTTATAAGGGCGCTCATCCCATTCACAAGGTCTCCACCCTCATGATCTAATCATCTCCCAAAGGCCTCACCTCCAAACACCATCACACTGGGGATTAGGTCCCAACATAGGAGTTTTGGGGGATACAAACAGGAAGGGGCAAGATGGCCAGTCTTGTTCATGTGGCCCTTGGGGCCTGCTTTGCAGATGTCGCCATCCTGAATTCATCTGTGGGACACAGGAAACTTCCTTCAAGCCTCACGGCCAAGCTGAGTTCCCCAATCCATGTCTTTCCTCCCAGAGGTCACCATGTGCTTGCCCAGCTCCTAATAAGCCTTGAGTGGGACAAAATCCCAGGGCAGAGACAAGGGGAACCCAAACCTGACACAGTGGTCTGAAAGAAGGGCTCAGCCTGTGCCATAGGCTGCAGGGAAGACCCACCCTGGGCCCTGAAGGAACCAGGTCCGGGGAAAGGAGAGGGAACTGGGAGTCTGGTGTCAATGCTCCAGGCCTCAATATCAGACATGTTCTTTCTGGGCCACCTCATCACCCTCTCGATTGCTCCCTACTAGCTGGTGGCCAGGAAGTCCCTGTTACCTAACAGATGAGAGGGCATCTGAGAGTGGGGTTCCCTGGAAACCGACTCCAGGATGGAAAGTCTCATGCAGCACACTTATTGTCGAGTGGGCCCAGGAGATACACCTGAAAGGGAGTGAGGAAGGTAGGGTCAGGCGAGGAAGGAGCTGGCCACAATGCAGAGGGTGACGTAGTGGCCACTAAGGCCTCAGATGATCCCAAGGGAGCACTGGAGCCAGGTTAGTCCCTGGAAGTTGTTCTAAATTGAGATCGGGGGGACCAGGCCTTCACAACTGCACCCTCCTCCATCAGCCAGTCATTAGCGAAGAGAATAGGCTACACTTTGGGTAAGGCAGTTCCTCATGGTCAAGGGTAATTTCCAGTGAAGGATGTCGCTGGAAGACACTCCCAGCATGTGGGGAATGGATGGGAAGTTCCTGAAGATGCAGGAATCTCTATGGAAGCCCCAGTATTCACTACAGAAGAGAACCTGCTGGGCAAAGCAGGCAGCGGATGAAGCCCAGAGGGACGGGGTGTCTCCTTGTCACTTCCAGCCGTGACGAACCAGCCGCACAGCCCTCCCACCTCCCAGGACCTCACAGGGGTGCAGCCACCTCTGTCCTCAGGACCTCTGTCAGCTGGCCTGTCTCCCCCACAGAGTTGCTAACAGACACATCACAGGCGCAGCATCTCACTTTCAAGAAGCTTTGAAACCCATTTCTGAAATGGCTGTGCCTGGGAAGATTAAAAGTCTGCAGATTAAAGAATCAGAGGGTCTCCAGCCGCAGAACAGAGTGGGTGGTCTCACAGATACAGAAAACTGAAATGCTTCTGTGCACCAGGCAGTGGAACAGAAAAGCCAGAATTAAAACGGATGGTGAATCTGAGCCATAAAGTCTTAGTTGCAGAATCTCTAAAGTGGCAAAGTAAGAGTGTGCAGGGCCCCAGTTGGATTGGGGCAAGGAGCTCCCCGCCACTGAAGACCCACACTGAAAGTACGTACCTCCAGGTTCAGAACTCTGACCCAAGATTGAAGAGGGCTGGTGGGGGCGGAGGGGAGCTTGAAAGATATGGTCCTGCATGGTGTTGCCCTTTCTACAAAACCAGCCCCCTCTCTCATAGCTCCCTGATTCAAAACATGTCATGCCCCAGACACCGCAGTCCTTGAATCCCCCGCAGTACCGGGTCATTCCACTCCTCTGGGCCTCTGCTCTGCCTGGAATACCCTCTCCCCTGCCTGCCCCACCTGGTTGTCTCCTGCTTGTCCCTCAGGCACGGTTCCCTATTATAGTCACCTGTTTACATGTCTGTGAGTTACCAGTCCACTTGTATGTCCACCTGTGTGCAAGAGTCAGGCCCCCAAAGGGCAGGAAGCTCGTCAGTGCCGACCACCCAGAGCACACAGGCCTGGCTCTGCCTGTACCTCGCAGCTCTGAAGCAGGAGGCATCATCAAAGATTGTCCTGTCTAGACCCCTCATCCAAGTCCGCGGAGACGGGAAGAGAACGAGCAATGCCGGGCCCCACCGGTGGCAGGCCTTCTGCGGACATCATCACCAGTCATTCCCTATATCTCTGCCTGGTAGCTGTGCTGCGTCCTGGTCTGGATGCTCAGACGGGCGACATACCGGCCAAAGCCACGGGGCTGGTCTGGGGCAAACCAAACTTGGGATTCAAACTTGGCCCTTTCCAAGACTCCTCCCTTATCACTGTCCAACCCAGTTCTCAAAAGTCACCATGGAATGGCAGACAACAAATCCATCAAATGGTCCCGTGTCACAACGGGAGCCTCTCTCTCCTATGTATTCGTGTATACTGGGCACACACCTCCCCAGTAGGGCTGCAGCTCTCTGCATGAGTCTGATTCAGGGGAGAAAGAGGAAGAGCACACCTCGGGCCACCACCCTGACGTCCCGCGAGCGCACACATGTCACTCCGGCTCCCAAGGCTCATGGCTTCCCAGCGAGCAAACCTCAGCATCTTCACATAACCTTCCCTTGGTCCCTCGGGGCCTGGGGTCTTAAACCCAACCCAGATAATGTTTCCTTGAGGCCAGGAGATTGCATCAAAGCAGCAGGTGGTGCTCTGTCATCTGAGGGCCCCCGTGTGGACCGGTACCCATGTGACAGGTGGCCAGGTGCCGCAGCTGCCCCACAGAGAGTCTTCCGGTGCCAGGGTTAGGGGGCCCCTTGGTCCAGGCAGATTCTGTGTGAGAGGTGAGACATTGCCTCTCTTCATAACACTCTCATCAGGCCTGGAAAACCACCAAGTTATGGCCAGAGGGCACGGTCCCCTCTTGTACATCAGGAGACTGATCGAGAACAGGAGAGGAAAGGATTAAGAAGGCTGACAGCCTGCACCTTTCAAATTAGCCACTTTGGGAAAGCAATCTACTCACCGCATGCATGGGAGAGCCAGGAAAAGCCTTGAATCTTTACATTTAAACCCCGGAGGTCACAAAGCATGGCATGTTTCTACTCCAGTCATGTGACAACCATGATCTTTCTGAACAGAAGGAGGGGGGAAGGGAGGGTAGTCGGGTCCATGAAGGACCAACAGATGCAAGAAACATCATGTCAGGACGTGAACAGCATCTTCCCCTGTTGTTCTTACGTATATTCTATTATACGGCTTTATTGAATGTTTTCATATAGGTGACCTCAAATCCTTTGGGGAATAAAGCAAAGTAAAAATAAATGCTTTGAATGAAAGCATAGGAGGGACAGCATTCTAGTGATGGACGGGAGTGCTCAGGTAATCAGAGGGGACTTTGCACAGAGACACCAAACCCCCACAATAGGCAGCAGCAGCTCCAGTGGCTAAACTTGTCACGTTTCCATGTTAAATCCATCACCGACTCGTAATTCAGCATCCAGGCAGCCTGGCTTACATGGACCATCTCCTTCCTCAGCTCCCCCAAGCCCGCACTGCACATAGGGGAGCGCTTCAGAGTGTGGAGTCTGGAGCCAGAGCACCTGTATTCCAACCCTGGCTCTCTTTCTTCCTGCTGTGTGACCTTGCGTATACTTCCAACTCCTGCATGTGAAATAGGTCAATACAGCGCCTGCCTCAGCAGGATGGTTTTGAACTTGTGGATGGAAAGCACTGAGCTCGGTGCCTAACACGTGCTCAGCAAATATCAGTTCTAAGACCAGGGTCTGGCCCCCGGAATCTGCTCCCTAGTGAGAAATAAAGCTGTTTACAGACAGACCGTGGGGGAACTCAGGTAATCCAGAGCCACAGGACCCGTGGTGTGGCCTGGACTGTGGGTTCTGTGGGGTCTCAGAGCAGAGAAGGGTCGGAAAGCCTCCGGAGGATGTCACAGAAAAGAAAAGCCTGGGGATGAAAGGGACTGCTCCAGAAAGGGGGAGCTGCACGCCCAGAGGCTCGGGGTGAGAATGGCACAGTGAGCGTGGAGGAGGTAAGGAGTCAGCCAGGCTCGGAGGGCAGGCTGACGGCTGCCCAAGGGAACGGGGACAGCAGGCTCTCCGGCCAGAATGTTGAAAACTAAGCAAACAGAGCAACAAGATTAATTCGCACAGGCAGACGACTCAAAGCACCGTGTGTGTGACCCGAATGTTGTGTAAATACTGGAAGCAGATGAACAAGAGAAGAATTCTTTGATTGATCCAACTGACACGGGTCCTGGAATTTATGCCTTTTGCTTGTGTTAAAGGAAACAAAATTAGGTTTCTGCCAGAGAAGGAAGCACTCCTGGTTTTGGCAAAAATTAAAATGTTAGCACCCAGTGTGCCCTCAATAAATTCCTGTGGAAGGGAGGGACATAAGGAGGGAGGGATTGGAAAGCTCATTAATATTTTTCAGGTGCACCCCTCTTGCCTGCAAGTTGGAGGGTGATTGTAATTCTCATCATCTGGAGCTTGGCTCCCTGAGGAGACTGAGACTGTTCTCACTTGTGTGTTAATATTGAACTTCAGCAGCAAACAGGGCCTTCCAGGCTAGGAAGCTCCAAGGTTAACATTGCCAGGACCTGACTGTGAACACTTGTAATTCTGAATTAAATATTGAAAGAAGGGAAATTGGAGTGGCAGGGCGAGGACAGGAAGCCTCTCCCACTTGCAGGAGAAACAGAGAAATGGAGACACACAGCACTGGGTCCTCGCTTACTGCCCAGGGCCTGGGGCGGGGCTGAGGGGCACACACTTTCCTCTCTTGGTCTATGGGTTGTGTCTTCTGGGTTCCCTGGTCCCTCAATGACCATTCCTCAAGCATCTCACTTCCTTCTGCCCTCCATCCCCAAGGGGCAGGCGCCCCGTCGCCCCCCACGACAACCCCCATTCACCCTGCTGCAAACTAAAATGTCGACCAATGCGCAATTATCAAGCCTCTCCTGTGGGCCTGGCCCTGTGCTCAGTACTGCTCATGAACCACCTCATTGGTTCCTCACAGCAAACCTCCTGACAGGGTATTAGTGGGCCTGCTTTACAGATAAGAAAACAGGTGCAGAGGTCCAAGGTCACATCTCCGGAGGAGTCAGAGCCAGGTCTCCACTTGTGCTCCCAACCCCACTATAGTCATTCTTACACAAGCGTCGGGATGTATTCATGCATCACTTGTGCTATTGTTTACGTAATATTTTTCTTTAAACTGACTCCCTTTATTTTTAACTTACATAATCCAGTTTTTAAGGGGAAAAGCACATCTCTATGATGTATAAAAATAGTATCAAAAGTAACCAGGAATGAAAACAACGAATGTCAATTGCCACTGGATTGTGTTGCCTGCTTGAAAACACCTGCTTGCCCTTCGTTCAAAAGGGAGACTGGCAAAAGCCAGAGGGCTCGCTGGCACCCAACTGCCTCCTTCACCAAGACAGGATGGATGGGGATCCTAAAGAGGGTCCCTTTCTCACCTGTGACCCAGCTGTAAACACCATGTCTGGGCCCTGATAACGTCCTGTCCTGGAAATGATCCATCCCCAGCACTTCAATGTCCGCTCTCTGGAGCTCCTTCAAATACTGTCCACCTCTGTCAGGCAAGTCAGCAGCCAAGCTGTCCCCATCCCAGCCCTGCTTTCCAAATTTCGGACTGAAAAGCCACTGATGCACAACCTTCTCCGTCCTTTGCTAAGGACCTTGGCTCCCCCTAGTGGCCATCTGAGGCAGTGGCGCCCAGCAGGGATGCGGCTCCAAGTATAAACAGAGGCCTCTGGCCAGAGAAGAGGAAGGTGAGGACGCCTGGAGCTGGCTGCAGCCTGAGACACCCCACACTGGGCATAGAATGAAAAGCACCCTGGATGCCCACGGAGGTGTCCTCAGCTCGGCATCTGCATGTTTGTGAAGGTTCCCTTCCTCCAAAGGACTATCATAGCCCATGTTATAAATACTATCGATGAGTTGGAAATTAATTGACACTATGCGGGCTTTAAAAGTGCCCCTAAAAGCTCTGTTCCCCAGTTTCCCATATCTAAATAATTGATAGTTTTTAATAGCTATTGTTGAGCCAATGACAGCCACTTATTAAGGCACTTATCAGAGTTGTCTGCCTCCTTTTGCCCTGGAGAGAAGGGAGAAGGTTTTCTGGTTTTCAGTAATAACAGCGTTTCCCAGCAATCTGGGCACATTCACAGGCCTGAGCCTCCCACTGCCCCGCAGGTGGGAGGGAAGCACACGCTCTCCCCAGCACCCTTCCACAGCCCTGCTGCAGCCTCCTGATCTAGGGAGCGCCGTGGGTGGCCCAGTGAGCTGGAGTCCTGGTAACTTATGCAGGCTTAGCCTGGGAGGGGCAGTGGGACAACTTCTGGCAGTGGTACAGCATGAACGACCCATAAAACAACTCCTTGGGGAGAAATTGCCTTTGAATTTTAGCTCCTTAACTTCCTAGTGGGCGCAGCCTGGAAAACCTGCCAGAGGGTGATGTTTATTTAACTAGAGCAGCGACAGGAAGACCTTCCCCAAGAGGCACATTCTGACCAAGGCCTGCCTGGCCCCCATTGCTGCTAGGGATTGTGGGAAGGGCTGCCAGCACACTGGTTCTGAGGTTGGGTTTTCCTGGGAAACAGCTCCCACGTCTGTGCCTGGCACTAGCTGAGTGTCCAACAGCCGACTGCTTCCAGAAGAAGGGCCGGGAACACAGCTCCACGAAGCTTTAGTGGGGACATGGGTGGACGTCCAGGAATCTACCCCTAATGGAGTAAGTGCACACCAGGTGCTTTCTTTACGTGCAGTTGGTATTTAACCCCCAAGCAACTCCATGCCAGGGGCTGCCATTACCCATAGTTCAGACATGAGGAGACTATGGCTTAGAGGTTCAGGGGTTTATTTGAAGAGCAGAAGTCCAGAGATGGAGGCAAAACCATGTCTGTCTGACCACATAAAACTTCCAGATGCCAACAGGCGCTGTCCATTCACCCCCCACCTCCAGTCTCCCTTACCACCCCCATCTCATGCCTCTGCACCCAGACTCACCACTGGCTCATCCCAAAGCCACCTCTGGGGTCAACATATGGACACGTCTGTTCCCAATCAGATAACTGGCTCCCACTTGTTGCCATCTATAGGGCATGATGTTTCCTCCAATAAACACCAATTTGCCCTTTTTGGATGGTGATCATATTGTGTTATTGTGGCCATAACTGTGTTCTACTTATTCATATGTCACAGCAAATGATCTCTCAGCAGCTCTCCTGGGTGAGACATGCAGGGTGAGATAAGACATGCGTTCTCCCCCTGTGCCCTCTGCCCTGTGCCCTCTGCCCTGTGCCCTCTGCCCTGTGCCCTCTGCCCCATGCCCTCTGTCCTGGGTCAGGCCTTATCATCTCTCTCCTGGACTGACTTCAGAAAGACTGTCCCACAGGCCTCATGTTAAAGCAGACCCCCTGCCATCCAGCCTCTTAACAATTGTCACTTAATCACAGGCCCTCCCCATCTTCAAATCCTCCTAAAGCTACCCATTGCTTTCAGGGTAAAACCCAAGTTTCTTACTTGACTCGCCAAGTGTTTTATGACCTCACCCTAGTGACCTCTCTGAGCTCACCTCCCAATACCCCTGCTGCTCACCAGCGGTGTCTGTCTGTCCCTATGCTCTTCTCTGGACACCTGGTATTTCTCGTCTCCAGACATGCGCACATGGTCACGCCTCTCCAAATGCCCCTCCTTTCCATGGGGCTGTGTACTGGGAAAAGGCTATTCAGGTTGCAGACTCTGGCTCAAGTGCTGAGATGTCCCGGGGGCCCCCCACCCCCAGGCAGAAAAAGCAGTGCCTTCTTCAGGGGCACCCTCCTTAGTACCGAGCGTGTCCACCTGCTGTGCATACCTCTCATTAATTTCCATTCTAATGACTGCAGTGAACGTGTTTCCCCTGGCCTGAGTACCCCTAGAGGGCAGGGCAATGCTTGATTAAGGACAGTATCTGGGAGCCTAAAGCAGTCCCTGGGAGTAGCGAGACTAAAAGAATTTGTGTTGAGTGAGTGAGCAGGGATTCAAGCAAGATGTGGGGAGGGCCAGGATTAAGTCACCTGCCTGTAAATTTGATGACTCCATCCCCAGACTGGCTGGTACCAGCAACTATGGGTGAGTCACCTGACTTTTCTCTAGCCCTCAGTTTCTTCATCAGCAAAATGGACTTAATAGCAACACATTACCAGAAGCCAGTGAGACAACACAAGGCCCTTTATGAGAGTCATAGATATTTGATCCAGCTTTTGGGTTGTTCCCATGGGTGGGGGAATTCTAAGGAGCTTGGTGCCAGAGGCCCATGTTAAACTGAGCTTTCAAGGATGAGTAAAATGTAAGTGAATGGATAGAGAGGAGAGGAAATCTGTTCCAGTTAGAGAAAATGATCTGGGGAGACCTTGGCCGGAGGGAGAAGGGCAAAGGAAATAAGCCCCTTTGGAGCACTTGCTACACACTTGTTACATTAGGTTCTCTCACTTTCCATTCCCAAGAATCATCTATAATCAAAAGGGAAGGGGTCACAATCAATTTCTGCTCACCAATGACACCTTTAAGAAGACTGAATAAACTAGCTATAGATGGGGGGAAAAATCCACTTACATATCAGCAATAAAAAGACAACCAACCCATGACTATTTAAGTGGGCAAAAGCCAGGCACAGACATGTCACAAAAGAAAATATAGGGATAGCCAATACACACATGAAAATAAGCTTAGGACCATCAGTCAGCAAGGAAATGCAAATTGAAACCCAAACGAGATACCACTACTTGTCCACTAGAGCAACTAAGATAAAAAAGAGCAATGCCACCAAATACTGGCACGAACATGGTATGACTAGAACTCCCTCACATTGTGAGTGAGTGTGAAATGGCATAAACACTAGAAAATGTCTGGCAATTATAAAGTTAAACACACACCTGCCTGTAACCCAGCAATTCCACCCCAAGTATCTACCCAAGAGAAACGAAGATATATGTCCACACAAAGCTTTGTGGGTGAACATTCATAGCAGCTTTATTCATGATAGCCCCAAACCGTAAATAACTCAAATGTCTACCAGTAAGTGAAGGGATACCCAAATCATAGTGTCTATACAGTGGAATACGACTCAGCAATAAAAGTAAGGAACTAGTCACATGGGCAACAATGTGGATAAATCTCAGAAACATTGAGCTGAGTGAAAGAAACAGTATATAAAAGTATATACAATGTATACAAAGGTCTATATACTGTATAATTCCATTTCTACAAAGCACCATGAGACACGTGGAAGTGGATAGTAAGGAACAAAATCGATGTGGACATGGGCAGAGCTAAAAGGAGGCAGGCTGTGCACGGTGCTTCGGATTCAAGATAAACTGCAGCAGGAGCACAAAAGGAGAAGGGGTGGCCTGCAGCTCAGCCATTGGAGGAGACACGCGGAGGAGGGAGCATTTCAGCTGGATCTGGAGAAGCAGGTGCGCTGTGTGTTTGTGGCGTTGAGGAAGTAGGCACTTGGGGCAGAGGAAAGAGCAGGAGAAAAGGAGCAGAGAAGATGGGTCTATTCAAGACAAGAGCAAGATGATTCATTCACATGCTCAGCAAATAATGTATCCAGGTAACCGAGGGTACGTGAAGGGGGAATGACTGAAGGCATCCTGAATGCCAAGCCACAAGCCATCCGGCCCCAGAGAACTGGGGAGGTACGGAAGGGTACTGAGCGGGTGATTAGGAAGGGTTACACCTCACATACAACAGCAGAGCAAGTGGCTAGAGACGCTGACCGTGGGCAGAGAGGACACATCTGGTGAGGATGACGCTGAGCTTTATCAGCCCGGCATCTCCTTACTCCTTGAGCACCCCAGTCTCCTGCGACTAGACCAGCTCGACCACGGAAGTGGCCCCGCATCCTCAGGACAGTGGGATGGGCTGCCTAAGCCACAGCCCCAAGACCTGTACCAGATAGAAAATCTTCACTTCTTAAATCCTAGAAATTATCACTGTGTGGTTTCTCTCTCTCTTTCTCTCCACTCATTTACTTGATGTCTTTGACACCCTGCTCATCAGAGAGAAAAATCATTTGCAAACAGAACGGCACAGCGGCTTAGCATATTTGAGCATTAGGAGAATGAAATCGACTCCAAAAGATGAGCTTATTTCAAGCAAATGTGGCACCAGCACACACGCACACACCCTTTGCAGAGTCTCGCCCTCTGCTGGGAAAGCGGCCCCACCCTGGGACAGCCCACATCCACGGAGACCCACAGAAGCCTCAGAGGGCAGGAAGGCATGTGTGGAAAGTGCTCCCAGGGAACAGGGCAGCCTGGTTCCTGCCTCTCCCCATCCCAGACACTCTCTTAGTGAGCGTCACAATTACCTGGGCAACTGGTTGACAATGCAGATCCCCAGGCCCTCAGACGTACTGTATCCAAATGTGAGGTGGGGCCTGAGAATCTGTATTTACGAGTTGCCCCAGATCATCCATAATGCCCACGCAGGTCTGGCAAGCACAGTCCAGCCCTGCCCTCCCAGTTGGAGGGACTGGCCTTCTCTTCCAGGGCCCCTGGGGGGTCCCTAACTATAGCCCTCAATGCCTCCTCGTGCTAGAAGTCTGCTCTGGGGATGAGGTCTGGAGCCCTGCCCCACAACGTTATGGGAAATGCTATCTCCACTTCTTGGGGTAGGGGTGGGGGCGCCCTTGTGTGCAGGCTGGGTGCCAATAATACTTCTGGCCCTCAGGACATTCTTCTCACCTTGAGTTCCTAGCCTGTTGTTCAAGCCTTTCCTTCCACATCTGGGGGGCTGGATCAAGGAGCCCCTGGGACCAATATCCTTAACTTCATCAGGTACCCCACAAAACCTATCTCTCTTAGGTCCAGCTACCTCCCCCTTCCCCCCAAAACACTATGCCCTTCCCAGTCTGGGGAATCTCCTCCCAGGGGCTACTTCAGCTTTCTCCATGTCTACCCTGCCAGAACATTCTTCCCTCCATCCCCTCCCCCTGTCCTGGACATGGAGATGGGGGAAAGACACGCTGAAACTGGTAGACATTTCCTTACAAACTCGCCCTTCACACTGGCATATCTATATTTCTTTCTTTTATTAAGGAATTTAATTAATAAAATCCATTCATTTAAAATGAGTGGCTTAAAATGCAATGCCATTTAAAACTCTTAATACAACAAACAATAATGAAACAAGGACTCTTCGTTTGTTGACGGTCGGCTATGCACCAGACCCTGTAATAGAAGCTTCCTATACAGGAGTAGTTCTCATTCCTAGCTGCACCCTGGAATCCCCTGGCAGCTTTTATAAAATGCCAATGTCCACACCCCACTGGCCAGAAATTCTGATGAAACCAGCCCAGATGGGACTCGGGTGGACCCAGGCCCTGGCCCTTGTTTTGGTCGTCCTGGCGATTCTAAATGTGCAACCAGGATTGAGGCCCCTTGACTTGGTTCTGGCCAGGGCCCATTGAGGTGGGTGGTGTTGGTGCCTTCATTATGCAAATGGGGAAACTGAGGCCTCAGGAAGATGTGGAGGTGGGAGGAGAGGAGCGGAGCCAGGGGTACCCAGACTGGGTAAGTGGCACAGCAGCAGAGGACGGGGAGCGCTCTGGCCCCGACTCCGGACCTATCGAGGCAGATCCTGCCTAGGAGTGAGGGTGCAGGGTGTGGCCTTGGGCCATTCACAGCAAGTCACCAGTAGGTGGCTATAGGTACAGGACGCAGGATAGAGCCAGCCACAAAGGAGGAAGATGCCCAGGCAGGTGTCCCTGCTGCTTGTGCGTCAGCCTCCCTGTGGCCCTGACTGGAAGGCCCCCGAGACAAGGACAGTGTGGGTTTCTCTCCTTCCCCAGCACCAGACGACAGCAGGAGATCAGAGCTGGCTGGGTGGGGAATAAGAACAAATGTCAAAAAGGACCAAATTTTGCAATTAAAAACAAAGGCTATGTACTCGTATATGGGGGGCAGGGGAGGAGGCTAGTTCTCCTGGCCCCGAATCATCCTGCTTCCATTCCCACAACTGGCAGCAGAGTAAGAGCACAGACATATCATTAGCAGGGGTTATTACGTTATGGTGTGCGATCCATGCTGATGAGATGCCTGGGTCTGTGAGAAAGCCGCACTCAGACCAGAAAGGCGGTGAAAAGATGGCAGGGCAGAGGGGCCCGGCTGAGCCTCTGGACCTCTCAGACCCAGAACATTCCCCACCCACCACTTCCCACTGGCCTCTGCCTCTGGGGACTAATCTTCCTTCCCGTTGGATGAAGTTCGCCCTGCTGCTCCCTCAGCCTGCCAGACCTGACCTCCACTAACCCCTGGGCCTCATTCCACGGCCAGCCTTGATACTTAATATTCCCCAGCAGGCTCTCGGAAGACGTTCTGTGTGTTAATAAATTCAGGACACTTTGGGATTCTAAGCAGCTGGTTCTTTCAAAGCAGCATTTCGCACAGTCCAGTGGGCTGAGACCAGACAGGCCTCGGCTATCAGAGCAGCTTTTCTGCGTCTGCCAGCGCTGGGGCAAGTCGTCCTCCAAAACTACCACCGTGGAACTGAGCTTTGGAGATTGGGGAAGGAATGCCGGGTCTCCCTCAGGGGTATCTAAACCATGGTTCTCAAAGTATCTCCTATGAGCCCCCCATGTCAGCCACAGTGCTTGTACAAATGCAGATTCCAGGGCCCAGACCTGCTGAATCGCTAGGGGGCAGGGCTGAGAATATGTATATTAATTTTAATAAGTTTCCCAGATGACTTCCATTCACACAAAGGTTTAGGAAGCGCTAATCTGAGGACACGGTTAGAGGGTACACAGCCATCAGTGAGAAGAGCCAGGTGCCAAGAGGACATTTGTTCAGAGGCCCTGGTGCCAGGTTCCCACAATGTGCCAGAGCCTTTACATGCACAATCCCATCTATGCATTACAATATGGGGGGGCCTCCATCTCCATTTTTCAGATTAGGAAACTGAGGGTCAGCAAGGCTCGGCTCTCAGATCCAAGGTGTTACTTCCTCCCAGAGGCTGTGGCCACTGTGTGAGCCCCCAGTCACGCCCTGTCACAGGATCTGTCCACAGTACTTGAAATTGGTCAACATTCATTTGTTTAGTGGTGTGTCTGTGCCCACAGTGACCTCGACAATCCTGTTTGTCACCAGGACCCCAGCACCCACCACTGAGTCTGGCACCCAATCAATATGCCCTGAAGGATGGAAGCATTGTGGTCAGGATTCACACCCAGCTTTGGTGACACCCGAGCTGTCCTGAGAGGGTGGCCCAGCGAAAAGCCATGGGCAGGGTAGGGCAAGAGTCAGTAGTCATCACCTCCACCTTCAAGGTGCTGCCAGTAAAGGAGCAGGTTTAGAAGCATAAAGCAGGCAGGGTCTCACTTCCTGTTATGCAGATGAGGAGGTGATACCAGGTGAAATGACAGACCCAGGGCTCCACAGCAAATGAATTTCAGGCATGGCCTCTGAATTCTTCTCCATGGGGGTTTGGGGGCTGAATCCCGCTAGGACCAAGGTCAGTCAACACCCAGCCTTCCAGGGTTCTGGAAGAATCTTGCTGAGCCGGACGGGGCAAGGGAGGAATGTGGGCAAACAGCCCAGTCACGTCCATCAGCCAAAGACAATTGCAGCTGAGCCTCTTTCTGGGAGAGACTAATATTTATGCTGCATGTTGAGCAGCTGCGGCAGCTGGCCCACAGCAAGGCCTTCAGACCCGCCGGCCTGCGCCTGCTCGGGCCCAGCAAATGGACTTTTAACAGGAAGCAAATGAATTTGTCAAGATTGATCATTCCACAACCAGAGACCAGGCCTGTTGAGGGTGGGGGGCAGCCCAGGGACAGTGGCTTCGTGGCACAGTTGTCCCCAGTACTGCCGACTCCTCCCTGTGCTTGGTAATCTGCTTGGCCCATAGACCCTTCAGTCCAAACCCCAGACGTCTTGGGCCTGGTCTGAGGGCCACTGCGGAGCTGAGGTGGCAGCTGTCAGGGAGAAATGCAGGGCAACACCAACAGGAGGGGGCTGGTGCAGGGTTCGGGGTCTGCTCTGGGGGAGAGAGGGTGGAATAAGGCCTAACCAAGTTTAAACAGGCGAGCTGGTAGCCCCAAAGCCAGGGGGTATCACACCCCATCCCCACTTGGGACTCCAGGTCAACAGGAGTCTTCATTCTCTATTGCTCTCTGAACAGCTTGAAGGGAAAAGTCCTTGCTTCAAGGGAAACCGTCAGAGGTCTTAATGCAGGTTTCCAAACCCAAACCCTCCTGAGAGGCTCCTCTCAGCACCACTTGGCCGGCTCAGCATCAGTCAGGATGGATGTCAGGAACCCACCCCCGTCCCCACCACGCCCCTGCCCTAAGCACACTGACGTCCCTGTAGACTCCCCAAGCCCCCAGTCACCGCTTCCCACAGCCCTCACCACAGTGATAGGGTGAGAAGAATGAAGAGGCTTGCCAAAACTCTCACCAAAATGGGAGAATCCAGGAAAGCTCGGATAAAGTGTGAGTTTGCCATACCCAAGTACCACAAACTGGGCGGCTTAAACAATAGAAATGTATTGTCCTACAATTCTGGGGACCAGAAGTCTGAAATCAAGGTGTTGGCAGGGTTGGCTCTTTCTGAGGGCTGCAAGGATACCAGTCATACTGAATTGGGACCTACCCCAAAGAACTCATTTTAACCTGATTTCTACTGTAGAAACCCCAGTTTCTAAATAAGGTCCCATTCTGAGGGACTGCCATTGTTAAGATGTTAACATCGCTCATTTTGGGAGGGCGTGGATGGGACACCATTCAACCCATATCACCCCAAGACCAAACCACCTTAATAACAGAACTGACAGAGATGCTGTGGCTGAACTTGGCACTGCCGGTCACCGCTAAGCAGGTCGCCAGTCGGGATGCCGGCCCCCAATTACAGCCGGCCTCTATGTCTTCATGGAAAATCAAGGCTCTGCACTGGGGTTTAAAGTTTGCTGTTGGAGCCCTGCACTGTGTTTTACACTCACGTATTTATTTTTCTTGCAAAAATAGTCTTTCTAGAAGGATGAATGGCTTTACTTGTGTTCCTCATTGAAAGTGGGCACCGTCTTTTGTGTGGATGGGGCTCATGAGAACTACATCTGTGAGGTCTACCTGGGCTCATCTTCAGAGAAGGTAGATAAAGTCGAGCGCTGATAAAAATCGTAGACTACAGCGGTAAGTGAACAACCCATTTTCTACAAACATGCTAACATGTAGTTTCCGATAACAAATAGTCATCATCTCAAATGTAAAAGTCTAGAGTCCTTGGAACTATTAAAATAAACCCTTCAATATTTCAGGAATGCTCCCTGTCCCCTTAGGAAATCCGCTTGGACAAAAAGTCAACTTTGTGATGACAAGATACAGAATAAATACGGATTTAACTTGCATGTCATAGTAACTTGTATGTAAATATTTGCTGCACTTCTCTCGACTATCTAAATAAAGGCTAATGGCTAATCCCGGGTTTTGCATTCTCCAAAGGGCTTGTACCCTCTCCAGACACCTGCTACTGATGCCTGAAGCCTCTGGCTTCGACTTAATTTTAATCAAATCTGATTTTAAAGTGTTGGGAGTTTATAATTTTTCATTCTACGTAAGGAAACACTCCCAGGGCTCCTTTCAGAACTCATGACCTTGAGGCAGTCTGGGGGCGACTTCAGTAAGACAAAGCCTGGTTCGTGAGCAAAGCATCTGGGGCTGGTCTGCCTGGGCTTGAATTCCAGCTCTGCCCTGCACTGGCCACATGACTTCGGAAAAAGTATGTTAACTTTGTTCACCTCTTGGAGCCTCAGTTTCCTCCTTTGTAAAATGGGGACAACAATACCAATTTCACTAGATTGTTGTGAAAATTGAGTTCATATATGAGTGCTGGATGCTGTGCTGTGCCGTCCCCTTCAGAGAGTCTTATTCCCCCAGCTGCCGGGCGCGCTGCCAGAAGATGGCCTTCAGCTGCCAGCTCTCTTTGGGAGATTGCCGCGGCTGCAGAAATCTACGTTGGCCAAGGTCACACATCCTCCTAGGGGCAGCCTGTGTTAGTGACTTATGGAGGGAGGGGCATAAAGGCCGGGCACTCTTGTCCCCACTCAGGCAACTCTGTAGGGCCATCCCTGCTCCAGAGCTTCCTAAGGGGCTAATGACCCTCTGCCCAACCCTGCTTCCTACCCCTCTCCTCCCTGATTCCAAGACACGCCCCCCACTTCACGAACATGCTGCACTCAGATCTGCTTCCCCAGCAAGAAGAACATGTGACACTATGTAAACTGCTCAGAAGAGTGCCTGGCACATAGGAAGCACTGTTTAAGTGCTTGGTAAATAAAAAGATGTAGTGACCACAGGATCTCCTCCAAGTCTTGGGGGTCAAGTGGCGTCTGGATCCAAATTTGCCTTAGAGCAGAGACTTTGGGGGAAATCTTAGAGTATGGTGGAGGAAACGTAATCAGACTGCCTGCTTTGCCTGCTTCCAGGCCAGGGGGCTGTAACTCAACTCCCTGGCAGGAGAGAAGCAAGTAAAGATTTGGGGCAGCTCTCTACACCTCACTGCCCTGGAAGTTCCTTGGCTAAGACTGGTGGAAAGGTGGGAGACGTGGACCATTCTTCCTGAATTTTTCAAATGCTGTTTTCTTTTGAGATCTCTGGATGCTTTCTACTACTGTAGCTCAACCCTGTCACAGAGCCAAAACATCTGAGACAAACTGAAGGCAGAATTTAGGCCAAAGTGGAACAGACCCTTAGGAACAGTGGCAGAGGGACCTGGGGCAGGATGTAAGTTTTTCATTTAAAATTTCCAAATGCCCAGCTTTTAAAGAACATGTCTCTGTCCACTGAACTATGGGGCCTACTTCCAGTCAAGGCTAAAAGCACTGGCCGTGTAGACTCTGACTACTACCACCGGTCAACCTGGACAAGTGTCCATCATTCCTCTATCAAAAAGCAGACATCAAGGGCATAAGACTAGTACTTTGCTAAGAAAGGGCTTTAGCTGCAGTGGAAGCCCAGAGAGGGCAGAGATTACTTCTGTCTGGAACAGGATGGGTAGCCTTCCCAAAGGAGGTGATGTCCAAAGTGGGTTTTGAAAGATGAGAAGTTTTGCAATCACAGAGTACAAAGCGATTTCTAGGTAGAAGAAATAGCACATCCACTGACACCTAGATATAATAAACCAGCAGGGAATTTTCAAGAAAAGTTTAAGTGATTTGGTTTGGCTGGCTCTTAGAATGCCTGAGAACTGGCTTGAGAGGACGTTGAGGAATCACAGAGGGACCTGACCCCAGATGGCCCAGATTCCCAGGTCAAAGAACTTGAATTTCATTCTGAAGGTGATAGGGCACCCACAGGAGCTCCTGAGCAGGCAACGGGCCGGCCAGACGTGGTTTGGGGAAGTATAGTCAGGTGGTGAGTGTGGGAGATGAGGTGAAGGGCTGGCCCAGCCACAGGCACTTCTTCCCAGTTTGGGCGGATCCACCGAAAGGCAGCAACCTGGGTTTTGCACATCTCAGTGAAAGCCAGGAGATAAAACACAGGTTTGGAAAAGACAGACGGTGCACAGTTGGAGGAAACCAGGGAGCTGGAGCAGTTTCCTCCTGCACAGCTGTGGTGCACAGGCGTTTGGCTCTGGTTTGATTATTTAAATGGAATTCTCACTGACTCGCCTTGTTTTATAGCAACATCTGAGGTGGCCGCAAAGTATCCCAATGATCCAGGGACTTGTTCAGCAAATGGCAGGTGCTCAGCCACGAGCCACAGCTGGAGAGCCCATTTCTCAATGGAATTTTCAGTCATAAAAAGACCCAGATGTCCTAGCATGACTGTGTCGGTGCTGAAAAGATGCCAGGTCTTAGAACAGAACTATCAAGGAGATGGTTGTCTTAAAGTGGGTTCCCTGGAAACAAATTCTGGGATGGATATTTGCTCATAGGAGGTTTATATCAAGGAGGGTTCCTAGGAGGTGGACCCGTAAGGAAGAGAGGAACGCAAGGTTGGGGTGGGTAGAGGGAGAAGCTGACCCACAAAGCAGCAGCAGTGGAGGCCTCAGCCAATCCTATCAGAGCTTTGGAGCTGGGAAGGCCCCAAATCAAGGCAAGAAGGCAGGCCTTGGTATCCCATGCATCAGCCACTCACTGGCCACAGACTTTTATCTAGGAGGAGCACAATGTTGCAGGAAGAAGTTCCCACCAGCTGAGGACAATCCCAGTGAGTGATTGGCTATGAACTGATATGCTCAGCGGTGAAGGACGGGCGTGTGAGCCCTGGAGGGGGAAAATGGGCCAAGCACCCCAATGTCCACTGCATCCTGGCCCATGGGCGCCCCAAAGAGTACAGACTGTACAGCCAGAGCTGGATTCAGGGACAGGCCACGTTCAGAGGAGGGAACCGTCAACCCAATTCAATCCACAAACTGTGGCCTCTGCAGTCGCCTGGGTCAGCAAAACAATGACCAAGCTCAGAGTCTGCCTTGCTAGGCCATGATGCCAGGAACCCATGAACAGCTCAAAAGCCCAGCTGGAGACCCGAGGTCTCTCCAGAGAGCCAGCTCTCCTGAAGACCATCTATATGTGTGATCCATCCAGATAAACATCATCAAATTTTTAGCTCAATTATATGTAAATCAAGGTACCACCAGACTCGACTGTGAAACTTTTTAAAAATGCACATGACCCTCCAAGTTCCTGCTTCAGAAAGTCTGGGATGGGCCTGGCAATCCCCAGAAGAGACCAGGTCTGTATTTTGCTCCCCATTGCTTCTCCCATGCCACCTGCCACATGGTGACACTCCATAAATACTTGAATCAATCAATCAATCATCAATCAATCAATACCTTTGGTATTCTGTTCCCTAGTTCAAGGTCACACTTGAGCACTGCCTCGTGGAGAGCAGAGCCTTTTTCTTATCTTTTCTGAGTACAAACTCATTCCCAGATCCCAGTCTCCTACACTGAAAAAGGAGAGAGTGAAGAAAAATATCATTTCTTAGAAAGAAAAAAACCTCTCCGTGACCGCTTTCCCTCTTCAAATTCTTAAGGAGGAAGATGTTTCTCAGAGAGAGAGATTAAAGGCATAAAACCCAGCATCCATGTCCCCAAATAATTTGTTGGTTTTTTTTTCTTTTCTGTGCAAGAAGAGAGAGATGGTGTAGGTGGCTGGAAACCCCCACAGCTGGGGAACGGGTACTTGGGGAGACACAGGGAGAGGAAGGTGCCCACCCAGCAAGGGAACAAATACCACCTGGGGTTGGGAGAGGGGATGGGGTAGGGCACTGCCCCGGAACCCCAAAGCCTAGCCAAGAGTTGATGCATTCCAGGCTGTGCAACCCTGGGCAAGTCCACACAACCTCTCTGGACTTATCCTACTCCCCAACGGCAGTTACTTTAGCACAGGAGGCAGCACCCAGGGTGCCCTGGTAGAAGTTGTTAGATCCCACAGACATGTTGATGGCGGAGCAGGGAACAGGGACAGCAGACAGGAGCCTGGCCCTGTCTCAACTCAGGTGTACAGCTGTGGAGCGGCCCCTTACTTACTGGGCCATATTTTCCCCCACAAGGAGGGGGTGAATGGAACTGTCCCTGAGATCCCCACTAAGTTGAGTGTGTGAGCTCTCCCCTGTGGAGCAAGTGTCAGATGAGGGGGACACCAGCACGTCTATGAGTGACACATGTCTAAAGCCCAGGAGAGGCCAGTGAGCTGTAGCTGCATCTCCCAAAATGGACGCAGGTCCCCCAGCTGCCCACAGGCAGTCGAATGAGGTCTTGGCTCCGTCTTCCGTTAGGGAGGTGACCAAGTCATGTCTGAGGGAGGAGTTTGTCTCCCACTCCCCTTCCTGCAGCCTGGCACTGCCCAGCCCACTCTCCTCCCCCAAGGTGCACCAAACAGTAACTTTTTACTTTAACTCAAGGGGAAGGGAAACTGATCTCTTTAGCACAATAAGGTTTGTAAGAAATGCTCACAAGAGCTCTGGTGGTTTTCAGACAGTGTGTCCTGAAGCGGGCACATCTGAGGGGTTCTCACACCCCCCACACACCCCACATCCCTCCTCTACCTGCAGGATCAAGGCTTCCCCATTGCCACCCAGCAGGGGAACAACAGGAAACCCCACTGGGGTTCCACTCGGGAGAGAGTAGAAACTTAGGAAGAGGGGGATGGAAGGGACAACATGATGGAGGGACAAGAGAGGCCAGAAACATTGTACCACACGCAGGAGAGGAGGACACGGGCCCCACCCTAAGAACAGAGCCTGGGGAGACACCAAGGGACCAGAGGCCACCCCAGCAGTGTGTGTGGATCGTCAGGTGTTGTCCCCTGAAACTGGAGTGAAAAATGTTCACTCTCTGTGATGTTTTGTATGCTGGGCTCCACACACAAAGAAGTATTTATTCAGCACTTCCTGTGTCTGCCTCACCCAGCTTCCGCCACGAGGGTCCTCTGCCATATTCCAGAGACTGCTTCCCCCACCCTGGTGTCTTGCCCCACGCCATCCCCCAACCTGTGGTCCCTTCCCCATCCTCCCTGCTAAACCCCCAGGGCCTTGGCAGGCTGCAGAACCACCTTCTCCATAAAGCTCCCTGACCATTCAGGCCCCTTCATCTGAATGCTTCATGCTTTCTAAATATTGACCAACGGCTCACTGTGCAAGATACTTGCACAATCCAAATCCCACTTAACCTTCATAACAAGCTTTTGAATCTAACTGTAGAAGTATTCCCACTTTTCAGATGAGGACACTGAGGCCCAGGGCAGTGACAGTAAGCAGGTCACTGTGGCTGGAGGAGACTCTGGTGGTGCACGCCTCCTCAATGCCATCACCATCTCCATTCCCACCGCCTGAGAGGTAAAGGGACCATGAAAGCTGGCATGATAAGGTGGCAGGAGCAGACTTGGGAATTAGACCTGGGTTCGAATCCTGACTGCCACGCAAAGACTTTGTGACCTAGGTAAATGGCCTTGCCTGGCCAGGGACTCAATCATCTCAACTATAAATTGGGGGTAAATTGTTATCTGGCCCCGTCAAGTAGCTGACAGGGGATGATGAGTTTGTGTGGCCAAAGCTCCTTGCACTGGAGTCAACAGAGATGGCATATTGTCATTACCATTGTGATATCGTGTCACAGAGGAGGAAACTGAGGCCCAGAGATGCCCAGCAACTTGTCCAAGATCCCAAGGCGGGCAGGCAGGCAGACTTGGGTCTTGAGACTCCAAGTTCAAGACTGTTCCTTCCCCCTCTATCTCTCGCTGAACTTGGTTTCAGAAAAAAGTAGACTGAGAAGCCCAGAGCCCAACTTCTGCAGAGATCAACAAACAAGGATTTTTGTCTTAGACTTGGATTTGCTTCCAGAGCAGCCATAAGCCCTGCCCCTCTGCCCCATCTCAGGCAAAGACAAAGCTCAGCAGAGTCCGTGCTTCTGGCGATTCCCCTGAGGCTGGCTAGGCAATAGCCACCAGCAAAACTTTGACAGAAGATTCAGGAAGCCACCATGCACTGCTGCCCTCCAGTGTCCCTGTGAAAAAGTCAATAGCTCCCAGTCTTGTTCATGGGACAAGAGAAAACAATGGAGGGGCGGGGGAAGCCGAGGTGGGGAGAGGTACAAAGAAAGAGTTGCCGGATGCTTTACTGTTTACACAAAAATCGGATTGTGCCGTTTATGTTGCTTGAAATCCTCTAGTGCTGCCCTCTAGTGGTAGATACAATATAGTAGCCATTAATCCCTGGCGGCTATTTGAATTTAAATTTAGTTATCAAAATTAAACTAAAATTCCAATTCCTTAGTCACACTAGCCACATTCCAAGTGCTCAGGAGGCATGTATGGTTAGTGGCTACCGTACTGGACAGCTCAGGCACAGAACGTTTCTGTCGTCACAGAAAGCTCTACTGGACAGTATTGCCCCAACCGCTTCCCATCGTTGTAACCAGGATGAAACTCACGCCCCACGGTGGCCTACAGGCACCGAGCGAGCCAGCCATGCCTTCCTCTCCAGTCGTGTCTTGGGCCACGCGCTGTCTCTTTCTGATGTAGGTCTCATTATCCCCATTTGGCAGATGAGAAACTGAGGCTCAGAGAGGGGCAGTGATTCTCCCAAATCCACACAGCGAGTAAATGCTGAAGCCCAGACTTACACTCCTGTCTGGCCCATAGACCCTCACCATCCTTTCCAGTTCCTCGTTGCCCCAGGACATTAAGGGAGAGCCCTTGGTTCTGCTCTCCCCCAGCACAGCTTGACCCCCTTCAGGTTCCCACCCCGACAACCTCTCACACAGCAGAGCTGAGGTGCCCATCTGCCCATGATGGTGCCAAGATCACAGGCAGAACATCCAGGGTGTGGCCTGGGCTATTTTCTTCCATCAACAGAAGGCGCATTTCCCATGGCTGCTGGCTCTTACTGGCCAAGAGCCAAGTGTCAACAGAGCAGGGGCCGGGGGATCCCTTTAAAACAAGAAAACAGCTTCAGAGAAATTTCTTGATAGAAGTACATGTGAGCACATATGCACACACAGGAATGCACACGCTGGCTGGTACTAACACACACACACACACACACACACACACACACACAGATGAACATATTCAAGGGTACACAAGCTTGTTAATTCAGGCAGCAGTGCCCACACCCAAAGTATTTCAGGAAGAAGAAAGCCAGCAAAAGGTCCCCCAACTTAATGCGGAGCCGTTTATCGACCGTTTATCGAAGGCAGTGGCCTCCCAGTTTTATCTCTGATAAATCCCAAAGCTCCAAACACAAGCACCTGCGAAGTCTGCTGAAAGCACACCAACAGCCTTACTGATTGGCTGACAATCAGTCAACACAAGGTGCAGGAAGGTTGAGGGGGCAGGATCACCCAGGTGCTAAAAGTTGGCTTACTGGGGACAATGGGTGGAGAACAGCAATGATCTGACACAAGGAAACAAACAAACAGCATCCTGGCCAGACAAAGTAGATGCCAGAACCACCTCTGGGAAACCCCTGCCCAGTGAGGGGCGAGTCCCCACAGCATGGCCAAGAGCCCCACGACAGCCTCCTAAAAACAGCTGCTAAACAGGTGCCAGGGGGAGAAGAGAAGGGGGAGACAGTCAGGATGGGTGTGAAACAGGACGTTTCCGAAGCTCGTGCACACTTGCAAAAATACCCAAACCAAGGAAATGTTCTGCCTTTCTATAATAGCCCAAACAGGAAAGAACCCAAATAGCTACCCATGAAAGAAGGTATGTGACATAGTCCATGTAGTATACAATGGAATATTACTCAACGATTTAATAAACAATTGCGGGCAAACGCAACAACGTGGACGAATCTCACAGGCATAACGCAGAGTGAGAGAAGCTGGACACAGAGGGGAGTGAACTAGTGACTCTCTCTACATGAAATTCAATAACTGGCAACACTGTGTTCTTAGAGGTGAATAGCAGTTACCTCTGGTGGGGAGGGAGTTGGACATAGACTTAGAAGGAACATGAGGGGAATTCCTGGACTGGTGGAATTGTCTTTCTCATTGAGCTGTACAGTTAAGATGTATGGTCTTTACTATATGCATGATATGATATATATACTATCTATATTTCAAGAGAGAAGGAACATGCTGGCCAGCAGGTGAGTTTGTCCTCCCTGCAGCAGAGGGCTGGGTGGCCCCTGCAGGGGGTCGTCTTCCTGCCCACCTGGCCCTGCCATGGCCTCTCCCCAGGGACAGGCAAACCTGAGCCCCAGCAGGCCTCACAAAGAGGGTCTTGTAGGGAGCCTTCCAAGGCAGAATGGACCCCTCCCCAGATGGGAGGGGCTTTCAGTTACACTGCAAGGACTGGGTCCAGCACAGTCAGGCGAATGTGGTCTAGAGAAGGGAAATGATGGGCTCAGTCACACCAAGCATCAGTGTGTCAGGGTCAGGAAGAGAAGCCATGCCTCCTGCCCCCATCTGAGGCAGGGCCCCTGCAGTGTGGCACCATGTTCCAGTTCAGCTCCATCAGCCCCAGGACTTTGCACTCTACCTACACCCTGTCTCAATTGCCATGGCTCCAGAGTTCTCATGCTGCCTCCTTGAGCCTCACTTTTTCCCATCTCTAAAATGGGGTTGTTATTGCCTTGAAAGATGGCCATGAAGACACAGTGTGGCTGTGCCTAGCCCAGCACCTGGCCCACAGAACGTACCCAATTCCACATGTCCATTCCCTTTGGTTTGCCCCTTCCCTTGCTGTTGCAAATTGAGCATGTCACTAGCATAGCAGGGTCTCCCGGATGGAGGACAGATCACAGGAGCCCCAATTAATCATGCAGCAGCAGGAGGTTGGGGTTCAGCGGGGCTGGGTGGGGCTGGGCACTGTAATTTTCACACGTTCCCCAATGACTCTCAAGTTGGGGACATCAATGAAACTGCTGGGCAGGACAAGTCATGCAGACTCCGGGTGGGGTGCTGGATGGGAATGACCATCGGGCAGGTTTAAAGACTCAAAGATATTCCTATTTGGGGGGTGCGCGGATGAGCTATCAGACCCGACCCTCAGGTCTAAGCACAGAGTAGGTATTCAGGTGATTATGTTATTATGGGAGACGCAGCAATGGATCCAGGCACAGGGGGACAAGGAAGAAAGGTCCCCATTAGGTATACAAAAAGCCTGGGTTGGGCCCCACAGGCCTCTTAGGTCAATGAGGCCCCAGACAGTGGGGTGCAGAGTCCCAGGAGTGGGGTGCAAAGCCTGAGGACAGCGCAGCTCCCAGTGGGGAGCCTCAGTGCTCAGAAGGAGAAACTGCCACAATTTCTGACTCCTACTGTGTGACCCCCATGCCCTAGAAGGTGCTCTGCCAACATCCTCTCATTTTAGTGCATTACAAACCATGAGGCAAGAAGTGCAGGGGCTGCATTCTGACGTTCCTGGGCCCTCGGCACTTTTGCCTTTGTGGGCGCCTTCCTCCAAAAAAGCAAGAAATTAAAATTTACATTTATGACTGCATTGGTATCAAGACAAATATAATCCAGCCTGAATTACATTTATTTTTCTTCTGATTTTAAAAGAAACTGGAACGTTTTGGTGGGCCCCAGTATTCGTTTCCTACTGCTGCTGTAACAAGCTACCATAAATCTAGTGGCTAAAAACAATACAGATTTATTATTTACAGTTCTGGAAGTCAGAAGTCCAAAATGGGTCTCACTGGGCTGGAATCAGGTTTCAGCAAGGCTGCAATCCTTTTCTGGAGGTTTTAGGGGAGAATCTGTTTTCCTGCTGTTTGCAGCCTCTGGAGGCGGCCTGAATTCTTTGGCTCGTGGCCCCTTCCTGCATCTTCAAAGCCAACAATGGCCGGTGGAGTCCTTCTCACATCACATCACTCTGAAGCTCACTCTCTCTCTCTCTTCCTCAACCACATTTAAGGACTATTATGATCACATCGGCCCACAAGGATAATCTCTCTGTTTCAAGGTCAGCTGATTAGCCACGCTAATTCATAGGCAACTTTAATACTCCTTTGCTACGTAGCATAACATACTGACAGTTTCCAGGGATTGAGATGTGGACATCCTTGGGAAGCCATTATTCTCCCTGTCACCGGCCCTAAACTAGTATCTTGGGCCCCAGGCACTGTGCCTGCTGTGCCTAATGGCTAAATCGGTCCTGGGCATTAGTGTTCCCACTTTATAGCTGAGAAAACTGAGGCTCAGAGAGTGCAACCAATTCGCTTGAGGTCACACAGCATGGAGCTGAGATGCCAGCCAAGCCTTGCCTTGCCTGCCTCTGAATTCGGGGATGGGGTGGGTGACGGTGGTCAGGGTCCTGGGAAATGTCACGCTGACATAATAAAGCCACCTGCACCAACAGGTATGGAAGGGCCTGGGTTTGGTGAGGAAGGGGGTGGGGGGTGGCTGGATGGCAGGGGCTGGCCCAGCCCTTCACAGCTCCCAGTACCTCAAGCAGGAAGGCAGCGCAGGCAGGCACTGGCAATGTGGGGGGCAGGGGCTCCATGATTCACGGCCCAGCACTGCCTCCATGCACCAATGTGCTGATTCTTAATAAAACAGATTCATTTATCTCTGACATTTATGACCGGAGACAGAAATCATGTTGGGGGAAATGTATTACTTTTCAAATGCACAGTTGTTTCCTCTCCGTTACCTACCAGTAAGCAGATGCAGGTAAGAGTTATCCATTTTGGGTCCCTATTAACCAGTAATTAAGTTGCTGACACACTATAAAAAATGCAATGACACGGGTGAGGGCATCCTCCCTGGGATGGGAAGCCTGGCTAAATAATTGGCTGGAGACCCCACTACACTTCTGCAACATGGGGACTGTGACCAAGCCAGACAGGCCGGCAGTGGGGTGAGGGGAGGTACGTCCAGCAGAAGTCAAGGACCTGAACTCTGAGACTAGGAATTGGGGGGGTGGAGGGGTACCAGGGGAGGTGACAATGGATGACCCTGGGGCCGCAGTGGGGCTGGCAGCAGGACACAAGTGTGACAAGGAAGAGAAAGGGTCCCGCACTTGAGGGTGGGGCCAAAAACTCATTAGTGCACCCCCCAGAATAGGAACACCTGTCACTGGCACAGCACCTACTATGTGCTGGGGACTTGGCAAACAGCTCACAGTGTGAGAGCCATAGCTGACACATATTTGCATGCTGACTGTGGGTGGCAGTGTCCCTGTGTTTCACATAAAGCCTGCCAGAAGTGTCCCTGGTTTTCCAGGTGAGTAAACCAAGGCAAAGAGGTTAATTCACCTGCCCCTGATCACACAACTCGGGGGCTGAGATTCATACTTAAGAGGGGCTGGCCTCCCCTTGCTCTGCAGGGCAGGTCTGAGCAACCAAGAGTCAGGGGAGGGGGGTGAGCTGGAGCCTCTTCCCCACTTCCCCAAATGTACCACACACATCAGGCAGCCACCCTCCATTGACAAGTGTCTCAAGCTGGGAGCAGACAGGGAGTGGGTGAGGGAAGCGGGAATCACCCCCCTCCCTAGCTGCCTGCCGCACCCCCTCACAGATAATTCCCCCTGATGTTTATTGCCTTTCCGCTTATTTATTAGCCAAGCAGTCTGAAAATTTATGTCAAATCAATGTCGGAGCAACAGCTCAGCTGCAAAGATTGATTTCTTTTATTTGAGGTGAAACTAGTTCAGTTTGGAGACCCAGTGCAAAATCCTCACATTTGCTGAAAAGACGCTGCTTGGCAAGGGAGAACCCAGAAAACTCCAACCCTGGGTGAGCTGCCGGCCTTTTTTGAGGCTCCTGGATCCCAAGGCAGCGCCCTCAATGCCAACGAGGACAAAAGGATGGAAAGATGTGTCACTGAGGATGGGCACTGCCACACACACCACCTCAGCAACGCCAGGCAGGACGTGCATCCTCCCCTCTGATTCCTAAATGGGGAAACTGAGGCACAGAAATGTTGAGAAACTCACCCAAGCCACATAGCAGACTAGGTTTGTCCACTTCTGGGACGTCTTTGAACCTAGTGACAGTGTGAGTTTTTTGTCCTCAAAGCAAATTCACTGAGTTTCTGAAATCACATCATAAACTGAATCGTCATAAAGCAGGCCACGTTTTTCCCACAGGAATGATGTAAGGTGTTCAGCGTGGGTTCCTGATCAATGCCTGGGCATCCAGAACTTCAAAAATGTGAATAGCCCTGTGTCATAAGTATAAGTGTACGATAACTATGAAAGTCTTAATAATCAGCCAGAACATAAACCCTAAATGGTCATGTAAAATTTGTCACAAGTCCTAGCACTTGGGAATAAATACAGTGCACATATTTGTCATAGGAGAAAACCCAAAGTATTATAAATAATGTATATATTCAGTACGTAAAAAACAGAGTTCTCCCGTTTCTTGACGTTAAAGTAGAAAGTTGCTATATCAGAATTATAGAATTGCAGGGGATGGAGGGACCTTAAATATTATTTATCCTAGTCCCTATCGGACGCTGGGATCCTCACCACAACAGTGCTGCCAGGGTCTTCCAGCCCTTCTTGTACATCCCCAGGGATGGGAAGCTCACTACCTCTCTGGCCTCCTAGTCTACTTTAGGTTAAACTTCCCTGTAGCTGTTGCACATGTATCCTATGGTTTGAAAGGAATGAACACAGCACTCCAGGCTCTGACCAGGACAGAGCCAGCAGGTCTGAGAGAGGTCCTGTCCTTGATTGGTGCTCTCTGTCACCTCTAGCTATGTAACCCTAGGCAAGTTATTTCACCACCAAAAGCCTCAACTTTCCCATCTGTTGAATGGGCATTGATAATAGTACCTACCTACCTACAATAGTACATTGTTGTAAGGTAATCTATGTTAGCTAGTATTATTTTTATTAATATTATTCTCCCAACCCTTGGCCCAGTGTCCTCAGTTTCTCTCATGTCTCTTATGTGTCTCCCATCTTTGGGCAGCTGCTCCTGATTTTTTTTTTTTTAAGCCCAAGTGCAAGGCCTTCAACTCATGCTTGTAACGCTACCTGTTGTTATCTTGAACCATTTCTTCATCATGTCAGAACATCTTTGGATACTGACCCTGTTGTCCAATGCAGTCACCATCCCATCAGGGCTTAAATAGCTCACTGATTTATTAGTAGATAATTGAGGTCTTCTTCTAAGTTACTGATGGAAAATGCTAATCAAGATGGACCTGGATGGAGCCCCGTGGCATCCCACTGGAGACCTACCGCCCTTTGTGTCCATGTTTCCAAACTGTGTTCCACGGACCTTGTATTTTCCATGAGATACAAATACGTGTTTGGGAATAAAGGAGCCTGTGATCAGATGAGGCTGACACACAACAGGGGCTAAAACAATATTTTCATGAGGAAGCAAAGACATCACATCTGATGGCAAGCTGCCAGGCTGGGTGGGCCTTCTGACAGGACACGCCCTACCTGTGTTTTGTCCACTAAGACTTACTGTTATCAATGGATTCTAAGCTACATGAAAATAGGCTCCACATCACGAATCATTACAGATACACAAATCAAAATCACAACGCACTACCAGTTCACATCCATCAGGCTGGCTACTATTCGAAAAAGAACATCGGTGAGGGCATAGAAAAATTGGAACACCTGTACACTGTTGGTGGGAATGTAAAATGGTGCAGCCTCTACAGACAACATTATGGTGGTTCCTCCAAAAATTAAAAATATAATTACTATATCATCCAGCAATTCCACTTCTGGGGATACACTCAAAAGAATTGACAGCGGGGACTCAGATATTTGTGCACTCACGGTGGCGGCAGCATTATTCACGACAAGCCAAAGGTAGAAGTAACCCATGTGTCCATTAGCTGGTGAATGGAGAAACAAAATGTGGTGTATACATGCAATAGAATATTATTCACCTTAAAAGGAAGAAAATTCTGCCACATGCACAACATGTATAAATCATGAGGACATTATGCTAAGTGGCGTAAGGCAGTCACAAAAGGGCACATATTGTAGGATTCCACTTATATAAGGTGCCTAGAGTAGCCAAAATCATAAAGACAGAAAGCAGAATGGTGGTTGCCAGAGGCTGGGTAAGGGAGAAATAGGGAGTTGTTGTTTAATGGGTATGGAGTTTCCGTTTTGCAAAATGAAAAAAGTTCTGGAGATGGACGGTGGTAACGATTGCACAACATGACTACGTAATGCCACTGAAGTGGACACTTAAAATTATTAAGATTATGCCTCTTATGTTATGTGTACTTCCTATGAATGCCTTGCACATAGTCAGTCACTCCCTCCCTCCTCAGATGCTTTATTTCTTTCACCACCCCTGGCCCTGGTGAGGACCCCAGCTGTGCCAGCACATGAGAAGTCCCGAGATACGTCCTGGGAGCTCTTGTTTGGTCCCACGGGAGCCAGCAGGGTGGGCAGCAGCCATCAATTTTGACTCATCTGTGGGCTCCAGTTCAGACCCTGGGCACCAGCTTCAAGAGGCCACCCCCTCCCACAGCCACCTCGGGGCTCCCAACTAGGGGCACCTCCCCCTCTCAGTCCCACCTGCCTCCTCTGGGGCCCCTCCCAGGGCCAAGAACAGACCTGCTTGGGCGACAGGTGATTGAGCACCCCAAATATTCTGTTTCTCCCCTGATGTCGGAGAGCCAGCACCCACCCCTGAGGCCTGACCCACAGTGGCTGTTTGTTGAATGAATGAATGTCCAAACAGAGGTCTGACACCCCTGAGGGTGAGTGAAGCTCTACAGCCAGAGTGAATCTCTCTCCATTTCAGATCCCTCTCTGCCTCCCCTTGCAGCCCCTGCCTGGGACCTAGCCTCCCCCATACTAAAGAAAGAAACCATTTATGACACTTGTTAAAGATGGTAAGGCAGGACCCTCACGATAGATACAGGGACCACTGCCATGGGATTTTGCAGTCAGGGAGTGAAGCTGGGCTCAACTCTGAATACTATAGAATAGACAAGTGGGAATTTACAGATAAGGAGCAGGGTGAGTGGGGGTCAGTGGATGGAAAATTACCAGGAGGAAACATCAGGCGTAAAGGGGGATTCTGGCTGAACCCACCTAACAGGATTCTTGCTGATCAGACATCACCTGGGTGAGTGACCTGATCAGATATTGGGGGGGGGGGGGGGGGGTTCCTGGTTAACCTGACTTAGCAGGGTTCTTGCTAAAACTAGATTTTACAACGAAGTGCACATATGGGCCTAGGAGAAGTTTCCAGAGCCTGACTAGAGCTTAAAATGAAACCCACCATCATTCCAATCTCCTTTTCTTGAAGGATGCCTTTAGAAAAAATGGGCCCAAGTCTCCCAACAGCGGCTGTGAAGGGTCACCTTCCCTCTTCCCACATGTCCCCTGAGAACAGTCATTGGAAGTCCTGAAGACGCTCGTCAATTCTACTCAATTGCCACTAGATGGCAACATCACGCATCATTTACTTTCCAAAGAAAGCAGCTTGGGGAAGCAACACACAGGTTCTAGTTAAGCAAAAATACGTGGGAGGAAGGAGGGGAAGTAGAAGGCAGGGACTTTGAATTCCAGCCCCCTCTCCTCCGTGGCTATATAACCCTGCACACGTCCCTTCAACTCCTAGAGCTTCTGCATCTATAAAAGGGGGCTAGTGGCGGTACCTGTTCCCAAGACAGTGAGCGATGAAAGCCCTGGGTGCACATTAGACGCTCCTGGGGAGCTTTAAAAACTGGTGCTCCCACCCAGATGGATGAAATCAGAATCTCTAGGTGTGCCTTCCCCCAAGCTAGTACTTACAAACAAAACAAACACACAGGAAAGCTCCCCAGACAATTGTAGGGTGCAGCCTGGGCGGGGAGAGGCAGTGCTCTAAGGAAGTGGTTCTCAAGCTTGAGCGCCATCAGAATCCCTTGACGCTCTTAAGTAACACCGATGGCTGGGTCCCTTCCCCAGAGCTTCTGATTTAGCTGATCTGGAGTGGGGCGCAGAAATTGGCTGATGCTGCTGGTCAGAGCCACAGTTTGAGAGCCTCTACCATGGAGAGAGAGAGGATGTGAGCTAATGCTCACAAAGCACCAACACCACGCCTGGCACAAAGGATGCCAGGTACTCATTCAATGTCAGGTACTCTTTTCCTTCACCCACTGCTGTGCTTCCAAGCTACATAGGGGTCACCCTGGCACCCATCTGGGCGCAGCTCTGAGGCTAGACAGCCTGCCATCTACTAGCTGCATGCCCAAGATTGGATCTTTGAGCCTCGATTTCACATCTGTAAAATGGGAGTAAAAAACCCAATCCTTGCCAGGATGTGATCACAGAAGATAATGTATATAAAGTACCTGGCACGGGGTAAATCTCAAGAAGTGGTAGCTAATCTTCATGACCTTGGGTTAGACAATGATTTCTGAGGTTTGACACCAAAAGCACTATAGACAAAAGAAAAACTCTATATAAATGGAACCTCATTAAAACTTAAAGCCTTTCTATTTCAAAGGACACCATCAAGAAAATGACAACCCAGAGAATGGGAGAAAACATTTGCATTATCAAATATATTTGATAAGGAACTTATATATCCAGGACATATAAAAACTCTTACAACAACAAAAGACAACCCAATTAAAAATGAACAAATGATTCCAAAAGGCGTTTTCCCAAAGAAGATATACAAACAGCCGAAATGGATGAAAAGATATCCAACAGCATGTGTCGTATGGGAAATGCAAACCAAAACCACAATGAGATACCACGTCATATCCACTGGGATGGTTAGAATCAAAAAGACAGATATTAACAAGTGTGGGTGAGGATTTGGAGAAATTAGAGCCCTCACACATTGCTAGTGGAAGTGTAAAATGGTACAGCTACTTTGGAAAACAGTTTGACAGTTCCTCAAAGATTAATTTAGAGTTTCCAGATGACACAGCACTTCCCCTTCTAGATGTGTACCCCAAGAGAATTAAAACTATGTTCACATAAAAACCTGTACACAAACATTCATAGCAGTCTTACTCATAATAGTCCAAAAACAGAAACAACCCAGATTCCATCAACTTATGACTGGATAAAAAAATGTGGTATATCACAGCAG